>NC_058122.1:2970000-2982500 GCF_914725855.1 Thunnus albacares | reverse complement strand
GCAAAAGGCCAAGTGTCATGTCGCTGTTGTTCACTCATAAAGTTAGAACAAAATAGTTTCAACTGCTCCGAACGTAACATCATCTCAGATAGAATCAGAAATGAGTCCACATCCACCTGAGCAGATGTAATTTAAAAAGGATGAGCTCTGTTTCCACTCTCATATAAAGCGGATTCTTATGCATCAAGTATTTAACGTATACACTGATCATAATGAAGCAGAGAAGGCAAAATGAGGAAAAAGCGTTTTAAAGACGCGCATTCAGGCAATAACTGACCTGGTTCTCTGCATGTCAAATGAGTTTTGGTATTTTCATTAACTGCACATATGTTGGAGAATTACCACCACAGTACAATATCAGCAAAATTAGGTTTTGCATATTTACTTAATCTGGGTCTTACCACCTTGTCTTGTGGAAGGCCCGTGTGTTTCCCATTCCATCCTAGTTGATATTGTGCTCACATGGTGCAAATTCCTAAAGCCTGAGGCCAGTCATGGTTCCTATTCAGTAATAGCCTATATGGTTAGTTTCTGGTTTCAAGGCACGTAATGAAGCTTCCATGTGTGGTGCACTGTGAGAGGGGGTCAAGTGGAGCCAAACGCCTAACTCTCTCTCAGGGCCCCCCATACTTTAATCTTCTAAATCTTCTAATATTTGTTACTGTCAGACGTTGAATACTTGTCTCCATCTTAAGGTTGGTGGACTGTATAAACACCAGGACAATGATGGAAACACTTCCAGGACTTACTACTTCTACCCGTGACGAAGTGTAATATATTGTATTTAGTAAATATTTTAGAATGTTGTCAATAAAACAAACTAAACCATACCAAACGTCAATAGTGCTAATTCGACAACTTAAAGGTGCACTGCACCATTTTTTTCCCATGGAGTTCAGTCTAGTAATGGACAGTGCTACTCAGTTTGTTCATAATGTCTTATGTTGCTGTGGAGGAGCTTTACAAATTTCGAAAAAAAATCATTTCATAATGTTATAGAGACGTCACCAGGGTTTGAAAGAAGTGAGCATTATAGTTGCATTATGGGAACTAGAGCCATACTGAGGACTACAAGTGAAGATTACTGCTTTGATTTTGTTGGAACACCCCTTTAACAGATCAATACTGCTCAGTGGGACAGTCAAAGATGTCCATTAATGATTTTCTGACTTTTGTTCAAACATAAATATAATGCCAACAACGCAAAACCCTTTTAGCGCCAAAACGTCTCGCAGAAGAATCCACGTTTTATCGGCTGCCTGTTTGATTATTTTCACCTGGTGAAGACGTCTCGGGGTGTAAGTGAAGTCTGCAGCCTCTCTGTCTGTGTCTGATCTCACATTCAAACGACACTCAGCGGTGTTGAACTTCCTATCGCAGTTTTTCCACGTGAGATAAAACGAAGCTTTTTTTTCCCCCAATTAACGCCTGGAAACACTGAGCAGACAAATATGTTGTGCCTCGATGCCTTGATAACAAGCCAAACTCCAAACCGTATGGAGATATACGTGTATGCGCAGTGTGTTTGATCCTCTCATATGGAAACAATCCGACCTCAAGTCGTCATCGTGATGATGATGGAAGGCAGTGTAATGGTGAATATAGAGGCCTGTAATAATGTAAGTGGAGGTGGAGGACCAGGCCATAAATAACGTGATGTTTGAGTAGGATGTAGACTGTGTGTGGGTGTGGGTGTGTGGAGGCGAGAAGGGAGGAGGGGGGGCGGGCGTCTGTTGTTTTAAGAGGAGATTTCCGAGTCGAGGCTCAAATGTTTGGCCTCGTGAACTGAACGGTTTTATCAGTCTGAGTGCTGACAGAGGCTTCATAGAGGAGACAGGAGGAAGGGAAGAGGATGAGGGGAAGGTTGAGGAGAAGGATGGGGGGGAAAGTGTAGAGAAAAAGGGGAGAAGGAGGAAGGAGTTACTTCTTTAACTATTTCTGTCTCTCTTTTTGATGAATACTTCTTTCTTCTAATTGTCTCTTAATTGATAATAGAGAGTAAAAATCATCATCCACATCACAGAACTCTGCTTCACATGAAATGCAGAAGGCAACGCTGACATTTTATTACATTTTTTCTCGTTTTTATTTTTATGAATGTTCTCTTTTTTTTTTAATCTGCACTGTGCGCATGCTTTTTACCCAAAAAGAGAAAATGAAGACAACATAAACAAACACCATCGATCAAAAAACGAACTAAAACGAGAAACGACAATTAGAGTGTGTAAAAAAGAGACCCGACCTACTAAAACGGCATAAATAGGCAGTTTCATGTTGTTGGAAATTTCATTAATTGCTACGTCATCATCATCATCATCATCATCATCATTAATCATTGCCATAACAACAACAACATAGAAGTGAGAAGTACAGTAAAAAGTGCACCATCATCATTTTTAACTTAAAAACTATACAGCTGCCAAAGATAAAATTGTTAATGATAAACTTCTAACAATATAGAAATGTATCCACGATAATTGTTCCACAAAGAAAGGAAGCTATCATTTTTCTTTCTTTTTTTTTTTTTGTTTTTTTTAAACACTAGAGTAGACTATGTTTGTTTGAGTTGGATGGATCAACCCCCGCCCTCAGTTAAGATGAATTTTATTTATTTTTTTTTTTTTTAAGTTCATTTTCTTGCTTCATTGCGTCATTTTTTTTTCTTCCCGCGGTGTGCAGACAGAGGCGCGAGGCCTCTCCAGTCCGTCCAGCTCTCCAGTCTCCATTTAAGAGACTCAAGTTCCTTCCCATCGATTGAATCGTGGAGACAGCGTGGGGCAGTCCAGTGGCCTCAGTTAAGACAAAAAAACAGCCCCCCTCCCACCCTCACCCACCCTCACCCCATCTTGTCCAACATTTACACCCTCCTCGTCCCCCTCTCTCTCTCTCCTCTCTTCCTCTTTCTCCCCCCCTTAATTTTGCCGCTTTCCTCCCTAAATTTGCTTGTGCGTTTTCTCGCAGCAATCCTCGTTCACGGAGGCCTGTGACCCCGCCGTGCCCGCCACCGGCACCGCGCCTCCTCCTCCTCCTCCTCCTCCTCCTCCATCATCACCGTCTCCTCCACTGCCACCTCTTCCTGCCCCGCCGTCCCGCAGCTCCTTCTCCCTCCTCTCCCTCTCCACCGCCTCCTGCTCGCTCTTGCTGCTGGGGAACTTGTCCTTGTTGTTCTCCTTCTTCCACTTCATCCTCCGGTTCTGGAACCAGATCTTCACCTGCCTCTCCGTCAGCGCCAGCGCGTGCGACACCTCTATGCGGCGTTTCCGGGTCAGGTAGGGGTTGAACAGGAACTCCTTCTCCAGCTCCAGAGTCTGGTAGCGGCTGTAGGTCTGACGGCCCCGCCTCCGGCCCGCAGCTACTGGGGGTGAGGTGGGGTGGGGGGGTTGGGGGGGGGTGAGGGAAGGGAAGACACGGGAGAGGAGGCGACATTGTTAGAGGCAAAACTAAATTCTTACAACTTCACGTGGTCATTATCTCTGCCATCGTTTAGCTTGTTGTTAGGCTGTTGTTTAGACATGTATTTTCCACATGCTGCAACAGGTGGGAAAGACATCACGTCAAATCAACAGCGGTGCTTTTTCATCACAACTTTGTATGAAATAGCTGAGACTCTCAATGACTTTCACTATCGATTAATCAGTGTATTTTACAATGAAGTGATCAATGGAAAAGCCTAAAAATGGTCAAAAGTAGAGAAGAATGCTTGTGACAAGTTTGGAGTACTCAAGCTGACGTCTTCATCTGCCTTGTTTTATGCGACCAACAGTCAAAATCCCCAAAGTCTCATAAAAATGATATAAAACCGACAAAAGCACCAAATCTTCATATTTTAGGAGCTGGGATGAAAGAATGTTTGTCATTTTTTCTTTGATAAATTACTTAAAACAATTTATCAATTATCAAATTAGCTGACAATTAAGTTCCTTTCAATTGATTAATCAATTAATCGTATTAACACCAGCCCACTTTTTTTTTTTTTTCAGGAAAAGTGATGGCACAAATTTTCAAATTCAGGAAATTTGAAGTTTTGAAACGTGTTGGTTGTTAGATTTGGGGGAAGTTGTCGATCTGGATTCAGTGAGTTTGTTTGATGTGAGGAGAGAGTAACAGTAGACAGTGTACATGTGTACATACACACATACATAACATGTCTCACTAACTGTCTTTGCTTGTGTCCTTAATGTTAGAAAACAACATGTGGAAAAGAAGTCCACACTTTTAAGGCCAGCGCATGTGTTGTAAAATCATGTGATCCTCATGTGAATTTAATGTTCAGGGGTCCCATAAAAGGGATGCGCGCGCGCACACACACACAAACACACACACGCACGCACACAAACACACACACACCATTCTTTCTACCACTACTCTTTAAACATGAATCTAAAAGCAGAATCGTCAACCACACAGCACCATCAACTAACTTCACAAAAAATCTCCTTACATAACGCAGACAAAACTACTGAGCACTCACAGAAACGCACATAAATATTTGATGCTATAAATACATCGTAAACACGTTTAAAAGGGAAAAAGGATCTTGCTCACTAAAGATCAGAACACAGATTAAAGAGCTGCTTCTAATGGCGAACAAAGACTTTTAATCAGAAACGGTGCAAACAATGAAAATGAGGATGATCAGTCTTCATATGATCTCTGAGAGCAGCAGCTAATTCTTTATTCTGCTGTTTCTCTCTTCACAGACTTGAAAACAGCGCAGGCAGAGAACATGTTACCGTCAACACAGACGCAATATAGACTTCATAAATACTTAATAAACGTGTAGCAGCTCACATATTGCGTTTTGTGCAGACACACTGGACACGCACGTGAGAAAAAGGCGCATAGTGTTTCATCATCCACTTGCATTTTATGAAACAATAAAGGACAGATGCAAAATATTAAATCATTTCTACACTCGTACTCCACCAAACTGGGTGATACTTTAAATGTGATGTTTTAAAACTGGGCGGCAGAACCTAAAAATATGCACTCATAGAAAATATTATATTAAAAAAAAAAATGCCACACGTGGTTTCCTCATTTGAATCAACACCACTCCTTATCAGAGTTATTTCAGTATAAAGTGGGCGAATAAAAAGCCACACATTTAACAATGGAAGCTTGGCCTCGATGGATTACACATACAGGACATTTGTGCAAGTGATTATATTTCCATAAAACTGTTTGTCCTCCTCTTTGATTAGTATACCATGAAAAAAGGAGCGCTGCGCCGCGGACAGAATATGCCAGTGATCATAAAGCCTTGAAGTAAAAACCGTCTGCTGCTGCTTCCGAATCACTGATCTGAATGAAAATTCAGATTCTGCGCGATTGACAAGTTGAGCATTAATAAGTGTCCAATATAAAACATACCACACCTTTAAGAGGACTGTCAATATTTCTGATAAAGGGAAATATCAGATGCTATTTATCCCTTCATGTAATGATAAAGCATCTAATTGCCTGTAGAACAGACTTGGGAGCAATCTAACCTCAGCCACACACACACACACACCTCTCCCTGGACAATAAAGTTTCTGGATTAAATTACAATGACTTTGATGGAAGCACATTTACCACTAAAATCACACAGAGGGCTTGTATAGTCTGCTGTGATCACATTATAGGATATTCTGAAGCCTGCAGGTAAAGGGTGAAAAATATCTTCAATATCCATCGTATATCTACCACGAGCCAAAGTTCTGCAGGATGGTTTCTACTTTGAGACTCATTAGATTTCCACATAGTCCGACTTTGGGCACAGAGCTTGCTTTTTATGGTCAAACAGCCAGAAGACGAAGAAGACAAGGGACTCTTTATGGAAATGCATGAACTTGTAAGTGATGTAAATGTCTTGTATGTGTTATCTGTCACAGGGCTGGCGCCGTGATTTCGTGCTATAGGGACTAAAGGGAAGTGGGCGCCACATTCACTGCTGTCACCAGCCATGAATTAAGGGAAATGGGAAACACTTTCCTGGATAAAATAACAGCACGGACGCTTTGATCCGAAGGGTTTTTGACGGAGCAACATGCGCGGGGAATTTAACCCCCAACTCTGGCTGCGTCAGTGCAGTGAACAGAAGATACACAGCACCACACTTACCACATACACCTCCACTGTATCTGTGCTTCAGACGGATCCAACGGCTTTTTTTGAGGAATAATTTGAATCCACCGTGTTAAAATCTGTATAATTTATGTGGTATTTTCCTTTTTTTGAAAGCGTTTGAAGGATGACATGTACTTTATGCTCGAGAGAACGTTACAAGCCTTGATTAAACAACATTTTCCAGACCTATTGCCAGTTAGGCCGAGATAAGCCCTGAACAAATGTATGGCAGTTGGCAGTTGACATTTTGGAGGAAGGAGAAACGAGGTTTCTCCTCGACAACAGATACCAATGAGAGCCGAAGCAAAATACACTAATACCATTATATACATTCATTCATCGGCTTAATCGGATCTTTTCTGCCTGTTTTTTTTTTTTTTCCTGAAGTCGTGCAGAGAAAATGATTTATCAAGATTTCCAACCACAGCGGTGAAGTCGTAAAATGGGCTCATATTCAGGAGTCTACCTAAAAATATTAAAGCTCCAGCTTCGGGGGGTCAGAACTATTTTAAGACATATTCAGTGAGCTGGGGGTTATATCATAAATGCTGTAGAGGTGTGGAGTGAAGGAGGAGGCGATCTCCCTCTTTATAATACAAATTATGAAATGTACCCGCTCGTTAAAGAGAAACGAGAAAGATAACTGCCTCCACCTCAGCGCCCCATCAGCCCATTTCACCCACAAAAGAGCGTCCGCCTTTTTCTACTATTATAACTAATAAATCCTCACGCTGAGGAACCATAATATCCCATCAAACCGTGCGCGGGCTACGTGCGTACAAAGCATTCTCGGACCTTAGCGGTGCAGAGCTGCACCGCTTGACACGCCTGGTTTCCTGTTTTGACTCGACTTTTCGGCCCCCGGATCGGAGCTGCACCCGTCCGGCACGCCGTTAATCCCACGTAGCCTATAGTGTTTGAAAAACTATTAATCATCGGACTAATCACTGTCATCGTCGGTAAAGCAGGAGTGAACCCCCTTAAGTAGTCGCTTTCAGCCCGCGCCTGAGTGTGGCCGGTCGTATTTAAAGCTGGGAGTGATTTGAAAAACCGTTATATACACACACAGGAGAGCCAGGAGACAAGTGTTAGGGAAATATAACACAGGCTTTAAAAGATGTAAATTTTGACATTTTACAGCTCGTACAAACAGGAATCTTTCATGGTCCAACACACACACACACACACCGCTGGAAGGTTCAGACCGAGGAAACACTGAGTTCATAGACGTATAAAAACGTGCGTAAATATGAAGAATCTACCGCTATACGATCATCTGTGGCAGGTGAAAACGTGTGTAAAAGGGTGAAGAGGGGGCAGCTCTAGGCGAATACAGACCTGAGCTAGTTTTCTATTTATTTTTTTGTTTTGTTTTCTATTTTATGATCATAAGCATGAAGCCACAAAAGTCCTGTACAGGCCACAACCCATCTGCAGTCCCACTTTGAAAAATACAACCGAGAACACACGCAATAAACTCACACATAGACATCACACACACACGCGCACGCACACACACACACACACGCAACAGCACAGCACAAGAAATATGGGCTCAAACAAAATAGGCTTCTATACATGTCAATCCATTCACTGCTCTCTCTCTCTCTCTCTCTCTCTGTCTCTCTCTCTCTCTCTCTGTGTGTGTGTGTGTGTGCGTGCGTGTGTGTGCGTGTGTGTGTGTGTGTGTGTACGTCTCTGTAACACTCTAACAAAAATGCCTTCTTGCATAATCAGTCTTATCTGGTACTGCTTTACGCCATCAATTATACTTCCCTATAATACAAACAATTTTAAAAAATCACATTTTTTGATTCTTTTATGTGATTTATAATCCGAACCAGCCCATATTCACAGTTCATGTATGCTACAAACACACATGCACGCAAAATTCAAAAGCTTACAGCTCAACCATCACTTGTAGGATGACTTTGATATTTCAGTCAGCCGATCAGACAGGCCTGAAATCACACACACGCTATGAATATGCTAAATCTGAGTGAAAATATATCTATTTTTCGCTTTTTTTCCTCTCCATACACATATGCGCTCCCCTCCTGCTTTAACCCTGTGGGGAACTGCATGGCCACCGTGTAGCCAATAATCCCAGAGACCACAGGCAAGTCGTAAAAGAAAAAAAAAAGGGGGGAAAAAGGCAGTAAAAGTTTAACCCGGGTCAGACCTGCATGTCTAAAATGAATCTGTGTGGCTGGAAACAACCACCTCCAACAACTCTTTCCCATCTGGTCTAACCGGGGGTTTTCTCACTGTTTAGAGGGGGTTTCTCATGAAGAGGTCTCTGAGGTTCAGTTCTCTCTCCTCTGCCCCCACTCTACCATCTCTCGCCTGGTTTTGTCTGCTTTCCCTTCTCCCTCTATATGTGTGTGTGTGTGTGTGTATGTGCTTCTACCCCGGCACAGCTCGTCCATTCTCTCAGTATATGGCCGGGGCAATTAAACCCTAAAGTCATTCACAAGTTTTGGTGCTGCCAATAAAACCATAAACGTGCTTTTGTCTCCTGCATTGAACACAGGAAGCTCTAATTGCCCTCCTTAAATTGTTGTTTTTTTAAACCACTTTCTCAACTTTCTTCTACTGTTTCCTACTGCCTGTGTGTCTATATTCTCTGTGCTCCCCTCCTGGAGGAGCAGAGCACCGCTTTGCTCTCAACATGGACACTCACCTTTTTAGGAGGAGGATTCGGCAAAGAGCGAAGCAAAGATTAAAAAAGAAAAGAACTCTCTCAGTTTCCTCACCTTGTGGCCTCATCCAGGGGAACAGCTGCGTCGGTGAGGGGCTCTGCTCGGTTCCCTCCGCGTCCTCGCCGCTGAGTCCAGGCGCACCTCCCAGCTTACAGTCGCTGTACTGGACCAGATCCGCGTCCTGGGCCCCGAAAAGCGTCTGCCGCTGCAGGGCGTCGTATCCGTAGAAGTTGCCCGGCTCGCCGTGGCATGTGACCGCGCAGGGGCTCTGCTGGTACGGATTGCTGGGCAGCGTGGAGGCGCTGTGGTGGTAGAAGTCCTGGATCTGCGGAGCGTGCTGGAAGGTGGCGCCGGAGCCCGGGCCGTACACCACGGTGGGCCGGCTACCGGCCAGGTCCTGCGCGAAACCGCACTCGTAGTAGTTCGGACGTAACGAGTCTCCGCTTTTATATTTGGAGAAGAGCGAGTTGACGAAATATGAACTCATCTTTTTGTGTTGTTTGTTGTTGTTTCTGTCTGTGTTGGGCTCGGCAGAGTGGGGCTGAAGGAAGCGACCGGCGGCTTTCAATTGTGTTTTCTGTTTTTTTTTCTGCTTCTGTCGTGCCGTTTCAGCCAGAGAAACACCGACAGACAGAGAGAGGCGGAGGGGAGGGAGGGAGAGAGAGTGAGGCAGGTCTGCCGCCGGTGTCGGTGACCGTTGTTGTGGTGTTTCCCCCTTACGGCCACAACAGACGAGCCGGTCGCGGTGTGAATAACGGTAACGGCAGCCAGCCAGAGCAGTAGGCTAACAGCCACAACCACCACCACAACAACAACTATTATCACACAGATTCCATAAAATATCCAGCGAGGAAAAAGAAAAAGAAGAAGAGGAAGGAAAAGAAAAGGGAGAAGTAGAGGAGGAGGAAGGGCTCGTGCGCATTCCGGTGTTAGCGCTGTAAGCGGGAGCCCTGTCGCGCTCTCAAACGGGTTTTCCGTGATTTACTCCTCTGCAAATGAGTTGTTTCATATTTTTTCTCCCTCTCTCTCTCTCTCGCTCTCGCTCTCTCTCCCTCTCTCTCTCTCTCTGGCTCTCTCCTGCGCGCGCTCTCCCCCTCTCTCTTTCTCTCTCTCTCCTCCTGGCTACGGTGTATGTGTGTGTGTGTGTGTGTGTGTGTGTGTGTGTGTCGGTTTCAGGGATAATTTGCATCTATTATCAGCTCTTCATCCCATTGGCTTCTCCACGCACAGACAAACATGCACTAGCGCGCTCGCGCGCACGTACACACAAACATACACTTTTTTAAGCTTAGATAGTCTCCCGGCGTCGACTGGAGGAGCTCAGCACACCTACGATAATGCAAAGGGAGTGAGAGAATGAAGAAAGAGAGAAGTAGACAAGAAGAACAAGAAGAAGAGGAGGAGGAGAGGAATGAAAGAGAATAGGTGCAGCATCAAGCAGAAAAGGAGGTGGAGGAGTGAGGAGGGGGTTAAGAAGAAATCTCCAGCTTTGCATCTGATCAAATGCACACACTCACACACACACACACACACACACACACACACACACACACCAACTACTCTTCTAACCAGCCAACCAAAAGAAGAAGAGATGGATTTTTTCACTTTAAAGCTGAGATTGAGGTTGGGTGGTGGTAGATGGAGGTGGTGGGTGGGTGAGGAGGGTGGGGGGGTAGGGTGTCTTGCATCGCATCGTTGAGAGCATCTCTCTCATTAATTGCTCTTTCCTGAATTCTTAAAGGGGGAGCCGGCAGCACGGAAGCGAAGTGAATGAGGCCCGAAAATGTCAGTGAGCCTGAGCGAGAGAGGTTACCACAGAGTGAGGGGAGAGAGAGCGGAGGGGCAGTGCTTCCTAATTGGTAGGCTATCGGTTTTAACAAGTACTTGCCTATAAATGTAATTGAGGTTTTAAAACCAGTTGTCGGTTGCCTTCCTCGTCTTCCATCCCAGTCTTACTGCTGCTGCTGCTGCTGCTGGTCAGAAAATAAACGAGCTCCAGGCCGTGGACGCATGTTGTCTGATCATCGTATACTTTTATAAATATGATCTCCATAAACATGTAAGGAGGACTCGGGAGGGTAATAGGCTAGGAGAAAGTGGCTGTAAACGCTTTAACAAACTATAAAGCGGAGGGGCAGTGTTTGCTTGTTTACGTCCTTGCAGCAGAGAAACAAAAAGGGGGTTTTTACGACGCGCCCTTTGCTCAACCGGAGGCCGTAAACGCCTCACCCGCGTAGAAATATCACGGTGCTTAATTGTCATTTTCGCCGTGTTTTCCATGCGGATGCGGTCCTTCTTGTCGGAGTGTGAGCTGAGGTAGAAGGAGGCTTTTCTAACGAGGGACAGGTTGAGGAAAGGTTAAACTCGGCCTTGTAGAACAGCCGGAGATCGTAAAATGCAATATGGCTTAAAAGTGCAGCGATTAGCCCAGAAAGACTCAACTGTGGAGCTATTTCTATTTTGACTACATTTCCTAGAGTCTGCGCGTTCCTACAAGGCCTACAAGTTCAATCACAGATGATGAATTGTTGAAGGGACTGCAGGTATTACAGCCTGTGTGGATTCTAAATCATAATTTCATCTTCTGATTCTGATATTATTATTTAGTTTTTTTTTCTCCTTCTCAATATGGATTGTTTTCGTCTCCATTACGCGCTCATATCAGCCAAATATAAATGTCATTACACGAATTTAATTTATCTAGATTATACAGCGCTGACACAAGAGGCCCAAATGTTGCCAGCAGCCGCCTGAATTACAGACTGTCTTGTGGTAAATCAGCTGATTGTGCGCCGACTTTCCAAGGAGTGATTGCAGCAGTATTTTCCCCAATTTATTACCCAGAATATGATCTTATTGAAACTTCGCCGCGCCGTGTTTTACACTCCCAATAAAGAGATTGCTTATGAGATCTGGTGTCAGGGTGTGACAACAGCACCACATTCACGGGGTGTGAGAAGTCACATTTTGAGACCGGTTTCCAAGCGCTTGAACAAGTGTCCACACATCCCGCTGTCAAACCCAAGACACTAAATTAGAAGACCGTGAAAGGTTGTTATCGGGTAATTCCTGCAGAATACACATAGAATACACACACTTGGACTCAATGAGCGTTAGAGAGCCGTAAACAACTGCGTCCATCCTCACCGCCATGCATTTGAAGCAAGAGGAAACATCAAAAACGGGATTTCACCCCCCCTGCGTCTTAATGCGTTACGTCCTCTGCGTCAAATCTACACTAATTAAAACATCTGAACACTGCGGAGAATGGATTAAGCCGTACCAGCAGTGTATATAAAGGCCTGTCTGTAATCTGGACCCGCTAGATATTCTACTCATTGTCACCTGAGGAGCAATTTACTCGTACACAAGCACTTATAATATTAAGCCACATACTCCCAGCGCTTATAGATGCCTGAATATTAAGTAGACTCCACCACACGCACAGTAAGGTCAGGTGCGTGCGTCCTTGGTGTGAGTTTTGCACCAGGAAAAAACGAACATTTCCTGGCTGTGTCTATATCCTGCACGCATATGGGTTATTATTTTTCCAAGGCCTTAACCCTTCCTCTTCATCCTCTGCAAGCTGAGAAAACTAAAAAACTGCTTCAAATGTTTTCAACCAAAGTCAAAAAGTGGCCGAATCACCAAATTTCTTCTTAACAAATATCCCCCTTTAAAAAGCAT
>NC_058122.1:2792500-2965000 GCF_914725855.1 Thunnus albacares | reverse complement strand
GTGCGTTGGTTCGTGTGTTGGTGTTTGCGTGACAATTTCAGCAACATAACTACCCCCAACAACTGACTCCAGACCAGTGGGCTGCACACTGCAGGAATTTTATTAGAAACAGACTAAATAGAGAAGGAATTCCTCCATATCCAGGTTTGTGTCGGAGCCCAGAACCAGATCATATTACAAAGAACAGACAATAATATGAAATTATTTTATAGATAAATTAGCAATAAAAGGAATATCAAAGCAGGTTCTATTTCTTATAAATTTATCAAATCTTCCTGCCTGCACATGAGAGACGGTTGTTCCTGGTGTAGAAATGTTTTCCTTGGTATTACAGCGATACTTGACTACATGTAGAATCACTGCAGGCTTCAGTCATAATCAGAAGTACTGCTGCTCTGATTCTGACCTGCTTTAGATGTGACCATGATGTCTCTCCGCTGATTCTCTCAGTCTGCCTCCATAACCCCAAACTCATCCTCGCATTAACCTGATGTGAATGTGTGTTGTTGTGTGAGGCTGCATTCTCTTAGATTTACTGTGCCATGTGTCACAGAAAAACCCTCCACCGCTCACACACACACACACACACACACACACACACACACACACACACACACACACACACACACACACACACACATACACACACACACACACATACACATACACACACACACGTTTTTGGGTGAAGCAGCTTGCAGAGCGCAGGGCTTCTGGATTTAATGAAGCTCCGACCCTGCTAGACCTCAGAGAAGTATCACAATCATCCGCCGTCCAGTCCACAGATGGTTTATGGGATGGCTTTGTTGGGGCCGGAGCCTAAATCTGCTCAAATCCTGAGGCCTCATTGGTTGGGTCGAGCAGTGCAGGATTAGTCGGAGAGGCTGTGCTGAGACTTTGTTCACCATCATAGTTGTACTCCTTCTACACCGAGACTGCGTGCTGCTTTCACTGTCAACGCAGTTTGTTTGTTAATCCCGCTACTACTACACATGCACTCACTGAGACAACAGGAACACTTTATTCAAGCAATCCATTTCAGCATTTATAAGCAATATATAATAAGGCAATATAAGTTGTAAGAGGATAGACGATTTTTTGTGTTAATCAATGTATACTCCTCTTTTATATTTCTTCAAATAGAGT
Organism: Thunnus albacares; assembly: GCF_914725855.1. Taxonomy (NCBI): domain Eukaryota; kingdom Metazoa; phylum Chordata; class Actinopteri; order Scombriformes; family Scombridae; genus Thunnus; species Thunnus albacares. The sequence continues at coordinate 2,963,854 of NC_058122.1, read as the reverse complement.
CATAACTGGTAGTTAATACATGCTTTATAACACACTGTAATCTAAGCAGATATAAAGACATTTTACAGTGTTTACTAATGTACATGTGAACAACTGTAACTCCTGCTATTATGCATTCCTAATTATATAAACATTTAATGACTGCACGATGGCATAAAGTAACAACATATTGTAGTCATATATATATTTGTCCTCAAACTTTTAATCATATTTGACTGTGATTGATTTGAACATATGTATAGACAGTTAATAAATGTTCTATAACACGCTGTAAAGCTGCATAGAACACATCATACTCTGTGTTATCAACATGTATTAACTATTTATACACCAGTTATGAATGCTTGGTATTCTGGAGTTATAAATAGTAAACACTTTGCTTTAAACTGCTTGTAGTGTGAATATAAATATTTAAAATGTTACCAAGACTGCTGTTAGAGCCACTGTTACCATTATATTACTACTCTTGCTACTGGTATTTCTTGCTTTGTTTTAGCATAATAGAAGCGGTGCTGCATTCATATCGCAACACTGAGATTGCTGGCCTCCTACATGGAAGCCAAACAGCCACTGCTGTCACCTTTCCTGCAGCCAGGGCTGGATCTGGAACTGAGGTCATGTCCTCAGGAAGGTTTAGGGGGGGGGGATTTTATTACATTCTACAATTACAACCAAAATAACCCATGGATCATTCCCTTAGCTGATTGCAGTGATACTGATATCTCGAAATATTTAGAGGGGGAAAAAAACTAAAATAAAAGAAGATAAAATACTCTGATAAAAATGTTTTTGCAACATTGAAAAAAATAACATAATTATCAAAGAAAAAACAACCGTTGCAGACTTTTTTGATAACTAACAAAACATGTCTTAGGGTTAGAGTTGCGCTGGGGGAATTTGGACTCATGACCTCAGTATTTCTGGCTACGGCCCTGCCTCCAACCACAACTATAGCTGATGTTGATCATCAAATCATTTGACTCTACATACAGTATTTGCGAATGATGCTAACTAAATACTATAATTACTAGAATAACTAATGTCACAAGCATTACTTTGGTACAATTGATTTACTAACAGTGAGACGCAACTTCTGCGTCTTTTGCATGAACAGCAACAAAAAAAAGGTAACTTTTACTACTTCTACTTCTACAACTCCAAGCACTGTTATAAGTGAGGAAATAGAGACCCTGCAGCCCTCATCAGACTCTGCGTCTATCAGTCATTTGGTGCAGAGACAAACGCAGGAACCGCAGCGGCCTTCACAAGCTCTTAATGGACGGATGACGACGCTTCTAATGAATGCAATCATCATCTGTGCGTGTGTGTGTGTGTGTGTGTTTGTGTGGCGGTTGTGGTGGTGGGTGGATGGGGGGAGAGGGGGGGTATATGGGTTTATGACAGTCTTTTGGTGTTGCAGCCAAACAGACGCCCCTCTCCTTTAAGCTTCAGTGTGCAACTGAAGAGACACATATTTTAAACACATGCTGGCTCATCCGCTCCCCCCCCCCCCCCCCCCCCCCCCCCCCCACCCCCCAACCCCAACCCCCCCCCCCCCCCCTCCTCTCTGTCTCTTTCTTTCTCTCTTCCCACAGACACCAAATTAAATCTGGAGAAGTATGAAAAGAAGAAACCGAAAGGAAGGCTGCTCGTCTTTCCTATCGCATTTACAACAGAGAGCAGCGACATCACCACCATTTCTCCCAGATAAGCTTGCATTCAAATTCAAAGTGTGCAATGCAATCAAACGAAGCATGGTTGTAATGTAAAGTCTCTTCTTTAATAGGAATTCAGCATCAGCAGTGCCATCGCACAGAGAAACAAGAGACAACACAGAAGAAAGAAGAGAGTAAAACATACAAGAAGGGACTGGAACACTTCACATGGAGGAGAGGAACAGAGTGACTGGAGTTTGGCTGCTCGTTCATAAAGCCTTTACTGTGGTCACATGGCTTAAATTTGTCTCGTTAAAAAGCGGAGGGAAAATTTTTTAAAAAAAAGAAATAAAACAAATATTTGTGGGACCCCGTTCATATCTATCAGCAGCAAAATACTCCAGAAACTTCCTTCCTCCAGTCAAACGAGTAAATACTGGGACAGGTCGCGAGGGGAGGGGAGGGGGGGTGGGAGTCATATTAAAAAGGGTCAGATGCAATAATTACAAATAAAAAATTATAATTTATGTAGAAGCGTTGCTTCATTTCAAATCGTTTCATCAGCTCTGTCCCAATACTGTAGCGGCATTTAGGCTCCATCAGCAGAGTCCAACTCATCACTGTTCACCATCAAACAAATCATCGCAGAAAAAAAAAAAAACAAAAAAAAAAACACAAAAAGACACAAAAAGCTCATCGGACTGACATCAGAACATATCATTCAGACAGTCGGCACAACAACATGGAAAACAGAATCTAAGGAACATGACAGACATAAAGAGAAATCATCTATATTACAGTAAGATGCATGTCCCGAGAAGACAAAACAATTCAGCATATTTAACTCATTCCGATAAGAAAGACGAGGTTACTCACTTTATATACAATAAATTAGAAATATTTCCTATCAAGAAACTTCTATTGATTTTTTTTTTTTAATTTTTCAGTAAGCATTCCCCTCCGACAGATTTTACACACAAAGAGCTAAACGACGAAACAACGTCTTCAAATAGACGAGTGACTTGAGGCATGCGCAAACCATGTAAACATTTTTACTCGTAAATAGATTTGATGCTGCGTATCAACAACTTGTAGCGCTTCTCTCTTTAAGACTTGAATCATACTATGCGAGAAGAAAAGGCTGCTTGTAAACCCGTTCATGTCTGCGTGTAAATTAAAAAAGAAACTAAACTCTAGGCATTGGCAATACCCGCGCGCGCGTGTGTGTGTCTGTGTGAAATATCTAGGTATGTCTGGTGCACAAGCAGCTGCAAGCCGCAAAGTCCAACCACACACACACACACACCCACACCCACACCCGCACCCACACACACACACACACACACACACACACACACACACACACACACATAAACGCTGTAAAGCCAATGTGTTGTTTACGATCCGTCCATAAAACTGCCATCGGACGCCATTTAACTACGCCAACACTTCAAATAATGCCATAGTAGCATGCCGGCCTCCTAACATGGCCTCTTCATACTTTAACACTTAGATCAATAAAATTCTGCATAAACTGAAGTCTAACCGGATAATACTGAGAGCTATTAAATGTATTGCTCAAACATCTCACACGGAAATAAATCTTAAGTGTTCTATTGAATCTCTTGATATAATAGAAGTCATAGATATTTGCAGGAAAATAAAAACCCTGTTTAGGGCTTTAAAAATTTGTCTGTAAACGTCTGGTGTTACGCTTCTTCTTCAGTCGCAGGTTTGTTTTGGGAACCGCCATTGCGCACGCCGTCCGTATTTCCTGAAATGAGAGAGAAACCCGCCTTGCATAGCAGATAATACACAAGATACTGTATGTATAAAAATAGAGCTGTTTCTTTCTTAAAATGCAACACAAGAACGACGTTGAAAAAAAAAAGATTGGAAGATTGTGACCGAGAGGTTTTTTGTTAGTGCTCCACGCATGTGCGCACTAGAATCTACTGCAAATAGTTGCTAACCTAAAAGAATTAGCAGTCATAAGTGATTTATATTGTCCAGTCTAATTAAGAAGCCTCCAGAAGCCTCTACAAGTGTCTTAATGATGTGTGTGAGTGTGTGGTGCCAAAGCATACAAGGTCAGAATTAGAGAAGAAACCACCAGCGTGTGTTCCTCTGATTAATCTACTAGAGGATGTTCATATCGAGAAAACTCGGATTCACCCGCTGCTTCAACCCTATTTCAAAGAAGGGTGGATGCGATAAAAAAATAAAAATAATAATAAATAAAAAAAAAAAACATCTGGTGCTTTCTGCAGTGTGATGCTGTGCTTCTTCTCAGATAGACTCAAGGCTCATGTGAGGCGGAGGGGACGACTATAGATAGCCGATACAGGCCGCCAGATGAGCCGCCGCCGCAGTGCATAAAGCATCCGGAGAAGAAACTGAAGGGCGGGGATCCACAATATCGACAGAAGCCTAATCGGATCCTCGGTTGCTGAGTCGGGCAACACGCCTCTCTCCCTCCTCCCTCATCGGTATCTGCTCATTACTTAGCCCGACAACCGGGAAACAAACGGCGCCCTGTTGTTTGTATCAACGCCGAATATCAGGCGCTTTCTAATCAAATTCTGCAAGCAATGAGACAAACAAAAAAAATAAGGAGAAGAAGGAAAAGAAGGATGCACACCACTGTGTGTGTGTGTGTGTGCGCAGCTCCTCGTACTTATTAATGGCCAAGTGAAACACCGGTTTCAGCACCTCCGCGCGCCTCCGGTGTCAGCGACGGAACAATAAATAACTAATAAAAGGAAGTGTAGTGCTTGAGAAAAAAGAAAAAAACCTTTCTCTCTGCCCCCTCCCTCCATCCAGATGTAGCATCACTTGGCGGTTTGCTGCTTTTCTTCCCCTTTAATTATGTTGCCTAATATCATAGCCTAATAAATAGCCTAATATGAAAATATGAAGACGTAGGACGAACAAGAGCTATCAGTTCATCAAACAAATAGTCCAATCCGCAGTTTCATATGGAGTCCGACCCATTTAAAGGAGATGAAGTCCAGGAGGGATTGTTATTGTTCTGTGAGTTTTTAACCATCGTCCTCCATGACCACAGACTCAAATGAATCCAAAGTTCCGGCCTCCTTCCATCTTACTAAACATCAGACTTCAGTGTTAATGTGGAGGCTTCCTCAGCGCCTGTTAGCGATCAATAAAGCCATTGATCAGTTGTATAGATTTGCGTGATTGGAAAGAAGCTCACGTGGTAGTGCCTGAAGGTTAAAACAAATTGAAAACAGCAGATGTGTGTGTTTGTGTGTGTGTGTGTGTGTGTGTGTGTGTGTGTGTGTGTGTGTGTGTGTGTGTGTGTGTGTGTGTGTACTTATATGTTTGCAGTTCATGGGAAGGCAATTTTGTGTTGTAGACATAAGAAATGAGGGACTTAATGTTGGATACATGGTGTGAGCGAGCGTGCGTGCATGTGCGTCTGAATATATGTGTGTGCGCACGCAAGCGCCAGTCCCGCTAGTCCTTGGGTTGGTCCTTGCTCTGTTTCTTCATTTTCATCCTCCGGTTTTGGAACCAGATCTTCACCTGCCGCTCTGTCAGGTTCAGCGCGCGCGCCACCTCATGCCGCCGGTCCCGCGTGAGGTACATGTTGAACAGGAACTCCTTCTCCAGCTCTAGCGTCTGGTATTTGGTGTATGGACACCGCTTCTTCCGGGATGAGCGCGCATGCAGCCAGTTGGCCGAGGGGTCATCTGGAGGAAGAGAAAAAAAAACAAGCAAAGGAAGACGATTAATTAGATAAATGCTCGCATACTATTTCCTATTCTCTGTAACATTCAAATAATAATAAACAAAAAACCCTGCAAAACATCATCTAAACGCCAAAGTCTCCCCGTGCGTAAAAGTTGCATAAACCCTTTGTTCGAAAACACCTGACTCTGCAATTGACACTTTAGTGCGTAAACTGGGTTTATGGTGTCAACAGGGGCGCATTTTTGACACAAGTAGATCCATGGTTGTTTTATTTGACACCACGTGGAAGACAGACACCCTGCAGCTTCCATCCACGAGGAAGAAAATGAACAGATCACCTCAACATGCAGATTAAACACGCGGAGTAACATGAAAAAAAATGGATAAAACACAGTGTGGCCCCGAGAATGCTTAATGACCTGTATATTTTAATATTTAACTCATCATATGAGTTTAGAACTTGATTCGATGCGTACTAAACGGAACCAGCTTTAAGAACCGATTCGGACCTGGCAAAAATACACCAGTTTAATTCCCAATTGAAGCAACCGTCTAATAAGAAAAGCAATGACTCAATTTAAAGTGGCCAGTAACTGACGGCCAGAGTTAATTACATACCGTATATTCATCTATAGTAATGGAAGGCAGGGAGATATCTGACTTCTTTCAGGCGGTTTCTGTTCGAAGGTGACCTTCAGTGAATAAATAGACGATGATAATCCTGAAGGTAATATTAGCAATATATGAATGATAACAGAATTTAAGCAAGGTCATTCAGAGGTTCGGTTGTACGGTACTGTGTGTGTGTGTGTGTGTGTGTGTGTGTGTGTGTGTGTGTGTGTGTGTGTGTGTGTGTGTGTGTGTGTGTGTGTTTGTAACCAAAAAACGGGAGCAGAAAATTGTCCCTTCGTGATGACAGCAAACAAATAGAAACACATCAGGGAAGATGTTTTACAGGCCTAATACTGCTTTTTTTGCGTGATGATCACATTGCAGCTAAACACGCTGTCACTGCGTCACTTGTGATTGCTCCAAAATTAATAAGCAGCGGGAAATTTATGGCCCTGATGGGATTAGAGGAGAAAATATTTCTTGTGTTGTGTGCACCCTTCGTCTTTCATTAAGCTTACAGAGATTCAATATGTTTTCTTTTTTAGACATTTCACACAATAGAATGGACTGGACTCGTTTGGACATGTTCTAGTGAGCAGCACAACGCGTTTTCTCTTAAATAAATACAGGGATTAACTAATAAATAGGCAGATGCTCTTTATACCAATAGTTGTTTTTTTGCAAAGCTATGCAGACAACACCATTAAGAAACTTAAAGTGATAGACTGAAGGATTTCTGATGACATCCAGCTCGTCACATCAGAACTGCCACAAGTAGCAAGGCGCTTGAGAAACAAAAAGAAGAAAAAAAAGAAACCTTTTCTCTCATTGTGGAAACTTGTGTTGAAAGTAGTAAATAACAACGTTGTAATACATAAATATAGATACTCTTAAATTGGATGTTCTTTATTTTCAAGAAAATTCTGAATTATCGTCTTGATATTGTTTTCATCTCTGTCTCTTATTTTCTTTTCACATTGGTCTTGTTTGCCAGGCCACCCAAACTTCTCCCTCCCCTCCCCTCTCCGCCACACCACCCACTCCGCTTTATGGCTTTCAGACCGATGTAATTAGCAGAGACTTCTTGTTTGGGACGCATGGGTCTGGTTTAGGGCTGAGAGCTATCTGCTTTTCGCCTCTGCAAAGCACCGAGGCATCTCAACTATGAAGCAGCTTGCTGGGACTCTCACGGCACTAAGGCTCCTCTAAAGGACAACACCATGAAACAGAAAAGGCCCTTTGCTCATTTTGACCGTTTCCATCACTTTAACACTGTGTTTAATTTAGCTAGGTATCTACAATCTCAATATATCGAGTGAAACAAATCACAAATATCAGAAGATGAATATAAAGACAACTATAAAACACATTCTGTGAGAGGCAGCGCTGCTTCTGCTTCAATTCTGCTTTTACTCCTCTAAATAAAACCTTTAACCAAGAGCAATCATTCCCTGTGGTTACGCAAAGCTCTGCCTCCTGTCAATCACAACTCAGTCAAGCCGACAAACAGACTCTTTCACAGGCTCTCTATAGTCTGTGACATGGAAAAAGAAATGAAATTCACATAGATAAAGCTTTGATTTGCTGCCTTCCAATTGGAAGTGGCTCTACTTTGAATGTGTTTACTTCTCATTAGTTAATATAACCAGCTAGGACAAGTGAAAAAATGTATTATAAAACCTTAAAGACTATCTACAATGATGTAAAGCAGTGAGGACTATCGTGCAAAGCAGAAACCAAGAGCCCACTGGTGTTATTGCCTTTAAAGATGCTGTTGACTTCTTTGCATTTTATCAATGACACCACCTCAGTCAGCTGTGCAGTTCCAAGCCAAATGTGACTCCAAAAGGGGATTCCACTCTGAATTTATAGTCTTTAAAGAAGTTGGTTTATGTAGAGTCATTGTCTGCTTTTGTTAAAGCCTTCCAAAGGCGATGGAAGTCAGGCTGAAAGAAACACAGTGCGCAGGCAGTCTAACCATTAGGGTGAATTTTGGAATATAAGCTCCATCTAAATCAGTTAGGGCAACCCTAGAGCCAAAAAGCTTCTCCTTGTTGCAGTCTAATCGCAAAGAAACTAGATTTATCGCCGCATGCACAGCCAGGAGCAGATCAGGTCTGCAGGGCAAGGGGTTATAAAGGAGATTTTCTGTTCAAATGTGAAACGCAAACCACAGTCTTCCCTCCTTAAATGGCAGAAGGGATGATCTTATCACTCACATGTCATGGGCTTCAGCGCCTTTTGACGCCAAGCAGGGAGAATTAGAATATGTGTTTCCTTCCCTGAGGACCCAGTCTTTTTCCAAAACGAATGTTGCCAGTTTGGGTGGAGGCTCTGTCTGTCTTCAATTTCACTGGTAATATTTTACTGCTGTGACAATCATACTTGCTATGATGCCAACCCAATTCACAAAACTGCAAATGACATCCATAGCAATTCATTTTTTTTTTTCTCCACTTTGTGGACAAAGAACTGTTTTTGTGTGGCAACATGAGCAGAAAACTGTATTAGCTTTATGTTTGATCGGATTATCCTCTATATTATAATGGCTTACATGCATGTGTGCCGCTTTTATTCTTCATGGAAGCCCATAAGTCAAAATTTTGTCCTAAAAGTCACATTTCAACATTTCAAGTGAAATTATGAGATAGTAAGTCATAATGTTGAGATAGTAAGGGAATTGGGATTTGTTTTACATTTGATTCAGTATCTCATAATTAGGGCTTGTCATGTGTATTTTTATTTTAGTCATTTAAAACATTTCATCTACTATTTTTGCTTTCTCTGGCAGGGCTTCTTTAATTCCTGCCAGCCTAAACAAGCAAGAGTTGGACACAATGAATCAATACAGAAAATCTAAATCTAAGTCCTTAGTTTATATTGTAGTTTTTTTGTTGCTTTTTATTCTTTCCTGTTTTGTCAGTGACAGAGAGCAAATATTAAGCAACCTGTTTGGAATCCATGTTCTCAAAACAGAAACAGACCTCAAACCTGAACAGTTCCTCATCAGTGAATCAGCTTCGTTAGTGGTTCATGTCTGTCTACCATCTGTCTTCCAGGTTTGATTTTCTGACAAAAAGCAGCACGTCTACGTAAATGAACATGTGAGCACGACATGATCGCTATGAGAGAAGATCAGATTCATCGCCAAGATCTAATCAACTGCTCAATGAGCTATCTGCTCACCAAATTCCAACTGACACAGCAATCCAGTTCCAGAAATTAAGGAGAAAATTCCACATACAGTTATCACCAGATAACTGCCTCTTTGTTTGCAATTTTTTATAGAAGAGAGAGCTCTGAACAAAACAAGAAGTCTCATCTGAAATAATGGGAAAAGATAATTAAGGACATAATCATAATTTGTACAAAAAGATAAACATTTCCTGTTTAAAACATACAAAAATATCCAGACTGTATGAGCTCAATTAGAGTGGTTTCTAAATGTGAGCAACCCCATGATGAAAGCAGCACCACCCAGAAAAATTTAATAATGTGACCATTTTTTGTTTTGTTTTGGTTTGGTTTGTTTTTTTGTTTGTTTGTTTTGTTGTTGTTGTTGTTGTTGTTGTTGTTGTTGTTTTGTACTTTTGTAATGTTTCATAAAAGTAGAACCATGACTTTTTATCTGGTACTTTTTGCAGAATATGTACAGTACATAGTGGACGTAATGGCTGAGAGTGAGTCAAGGCATCTGAATTCTTTGACAGAGCATTTCTTGTTGGTTTTGCTGGTATAAACTCAACATATTAGATACAGACACAAGACTGCAGGGCCAAGATGGCTTCCAATGATGTATGCTGCATCAGCCAGCCTCTGTCCCTGTGTTGATCTGACAGAAAATAGCTCCTCCCTGTCTAATTCCCATAAGCCGAGTTAGTTAGCGGCTATCATCAGTAAATACGTCCTTAATACCCTCTGGAATCAATTTCCTCCAACATGGCCAGCATGTAGGGGATCGATTTCATCTCAGAGCAAAATAATGCCTGGTAAAGAGGTGAGGAGAGGATGGAGGGTAGGGTGGGGTGGGGGTGTACGGTGCTTTTGTCACACGGTAAAGTGGGTGCTTTGCATTCCCCGAGTGTATAATCACCTCCAAGACCATTCATTACCCTCCGAGCTGTGCCGCGACCATGGCTGTCACCCAGGATGACGGACCGGTTGAGGGGGGAGCGTTAGGGGTGGTGGAAGAGGGCCATGAGTTGTGGTGGACAGCGTAGATAGCTCTGTCTTTTTCTCCAAGGGGTGAGAAAACAGTAAGGATGACAACAGAAATAGAGAATATATCTGCTTGTATAGTCTTAACTTTAAGTTCTATCTCTAGGCTACTACGTCTATGTGGTTGCAGAAGCAATGTCTAGCGTGGATGTGACATGGACAGACACATAGATGAAAATAGTGATATTCCCATAAAGCTGTCTGCTGTAGCCTATGGCCCTGCAGCATGATGTGTTAAATTGTTGGCCAATGTGAGCCTTTGTCTTTGTGTGTATGGGTGTGTGTCCACAGTGATGAATGCTGCTTGCATGGAAACAGTGACCGAATCGCCTAAGACTAATATCACATGCTGTCTCTTTCTCTCTCTTGCTACCTCCCCTTGCAATTTCACCCTAATAGTTCCAGAAATTGACCCCACATATATCCCAAAGGCACATTATTACGTTTCCCGAAGTCGTATTATATCTCCCCCCCCCGACACCACCCCCACCCACGCCAACCCTTACACCCCATCTCACCCAGCCACCAACAGCAACACGCCAATTAATGGGGTTGTTCACCCAGCGTTATAACTTAATAAACTTCGGGGGTAATAACTTTCTCTCGCTCTGCCCGGCAGCAGCAGTGGCAGCAGCAGCAGCAGCAGCACAAAGGCTGAAGTGTAATCTTGTAGTTTATTCTGGATGGCCGCCCAGCACCAGTAACACAAAGAGAATCTGTAGCTGGATGCTGGATTTAACTGGATGTGATGTTTTGAAAGGTAGGCTTCCACTGATGTTATTCACAGAGCAGCTATTTTGAATACCTGGGGAGGTAAAAATCTGGCCCAGATATGTCCTGCTGTTACATGCCAAGATACAGTACATCATGCAGACTACTGAAAAGTGCGTCAGACTGGTTTATGAGACTCCAGGTGAACAGTTCACTATATTTGACCCCTTATCTCCTGTTGCCACATCCTGCTTTCAAACCAAGCTACTGATCTCAGAATTTCATCTTCACAATGCCCTCATTTAATCGAATTTACAAGTTTTTAAGTGGAAGGCTTTTGATTTTGAGTGTTGAGGATAAACATTGCATTCTGTCAGGAATGTTTTGCTTTCTGGCAACACATTAGAGGTACCAACTTGTTTGCTTTCAGAACTCCTCAAACACCGACTAACTGTCCAAAATTCCGTCTTATTATCAAACAGTGGTGAGGACTTCCAAGAATTCTGCCATACTGTAATGTTCAGCACGCTAACAGCGCATAAAGTCCAAGCAGGAATTTGGCCACTGTTGAAAAGGCACTGTCAGGACTCTCGTGTGAACACGTCTAATGGAGACAAAATATGACTTTGAGACAATATAAAGCCCAGTGTGGCAGCATATTATGACATTCATGGGTGGCAGAGTATGTAAGTATGTCCATGGTGACCAAGGCAACAAAGATGCATCTAAAATTTTCAGGACACCAGAGCCTGTCCTCCCAAGAAAAATGACACTATAGGACATAAATTCAGTCACCAAAAATGACCTATAGTTACGTTTGAGTGACAGACGCCATCTAGCGGCCGTAGTAATTATGACCTGGGGGAGTGATGCAGTTCAGATGACATCAGCTTCCTTACGAGGAGAACATGGGTTGGGCGGATAGCTAGATAGTTAGCTAGATGGCAAAAGGCAGCAAAAGCTGCAGGAGTCCACTGTTCTCTTCCCGTTTCCAACCGCGAGTGTCATGTTTTCAACTGCAAGTTGGGAAATTTTTTAAAAAAACGTAACATGGTGTTTACTGTCGCAATGACAACGACAGTCGCCACTTTTAACCAAGTGATCATTTTAACCCAAAACCATGATCTTTTCATAACCCTAACCAAGTGGGGGGGGTTTTTTGCCTAAACCTAGCCAGACCTTATGCCACAGCATTGTCACACCATAAAACATAATCATTTTTTAACAGTAATTTGTAACCGTTTTGGAAAGCGGCATATTACTGTCCTTTTTTGTAAAGCAGTGTGTTGCACTCCAATGGGTCATTCTAGAGTGTAGGTACAAATGACCCATGTGGTCATGTAATTTGGAGGACTTGTTGAAAGTTATTGTTACACTAGTGTTGTTTTCTGTTCTCAATCTTCATTTACATTGTCATGCATTGAAATCACAGATTTCCACATGGCTGACACCACAGTAACTTTGTACGTGTGTTAAAAGGAAGAGCTGTAATTTGTAGCCTATAATACATTTAACTCAAAATGATTCAAATGTGGACACAAGGAGGCTGTTTTTCTGACTTTAAACTGAGCAAAACCAAGACTAAAACCCTACTGAAACCTCAACCAAGTAAATCTTATTTCAGCATTTTGGGAAACATCCGTTTTCCTTTTCTTGCTGAGTGTTAGATACCACAAGTGTTACTCGGTTTTTTTTTGGAAGTGTTAAGGTATATTGAAACAAACCAGATATAATGTGTTAATTAGTAAGCTTTAGGGGTATTACAATCATGCAATGAAATTATTGAATAAAAGGCCAGTAAAATCACACCACTGTCACATCCTGGGAGCCCTTAACATGCTAAGTTTTGACAACTACACTGAATTTGCAGATGCCAATCTTGTCCGCAAGTATTTACATGTCTTGGCTGGCTAGGCTGTCTGCGACATGGTGCAACCATTACAAGCCTTTGGATTGTCCACTAGGAATACCACTGCAGGGAACTGTGAAGCATTGAACCGGAATACCTCTTTGGCCGGACGTCCTTTTCTATAAAGGACACATGGAAATGTGCTGCCAACTGAACTCAAAACAGACCAAAATTGTCACATTTTCAAATTTTGGGGGGTATATATGTATCTATATATCAATGTACATATATACATATATACATATATACATACATATATATATATGTGTGTGTATGTGTGTGTCTGTATGTGTATATATGTGTCTGCCGGCAAGTCGTACTGCTGTTCCTATAAGGTCAACAAAAAGTACTCTGTTGTCTGTGACCATGTTTTATGTCTGTTATTTTAAAGGCCCTTCTAGGGACAGGCATTAGAAATCAGCAGTAATTATAAATGCTGTGATGCACTGTATTGGATAATTACTGTGCAATTCTCTATGTATACTGTATCTGTCCCCAACAAATAAATAAACATGAAATAAATTAGCTAAGCTAACCAGCTTCTGGCAATAGCTACATATTTACTACACAAAGATGAGAGTGCTATCAATCCTCTCATTTAACTCTAAGCAAGAAAGCTAATAAGTGTATTTCTTAAAATGTCAAACTATTCCTTTAACCAGGACAAAAGAGCTACAGGCAGCTGTGAGGACAAGTTCATGACAATAGATATTAGACTACACATTTGTAGATATGTGATGGAAAATATGGCTGCCATTTGTAATATCAAAAGCAAATTGTTTGGAAAAAAAAGTACAATTCTGCCAACCTATCCTAACACTGCAGGGAAGCACCAACTGCCAATGCCAATCAGCTACAACCTTTGTAATGAATCACAATGTGCTGATAAGTCCAAACAATACTCATATACACACAGGAAAGAAGTTGAATCTGCTTATACTAGCCAGGGGTTGCATTAATCAACTCATCATTTAACATTTACATTGCTTGCTTATTTGGTAACCATTCAGTTTAGCCTGCAAAGAGAAATACGTAGATTTTTGCATCAACAGAGTTCAAAATGGCTGCCATGTGAACAATAGAGTCAGCCTTCACTTGCTGGATGGTGCAACTCCCACTACCTGCCACACTGACCCACTGGAATACAGACACATAAAAAAAAAAACAATCCACAAGAGAAACTGCTGATGCTCTGAAACAGCTTAGAGAGAAACTTTTTTTTCCCCTTTTATTATTGAGACGATTCTCAGTTTTGCCCATTTGAACACTGAATCCATTACAGACTGGCCTTCACCACCACCGAGCCAGACTGGGACACACAGCGGAAAGTCTAATAATTCAGACTGGAGGCTGCTGGGCTCCATCCAGCCCTTAACCAGCCCTCTGCTCTGATGGATAGCATGCTCAGATGCTGTAATAAGGTGCCTGAGTGTGCATCCAAGCATGTGTGTGTGTGTGTGTGTGTGTGTGTGTGTGTGTGTGTGTGTGTGTGTGTGTGTGTGTGTGTGAGAGAGAGAGAGAGAGAGAGAGAGAGAGAGAGAGAGAGAGAGAGAGAGAGAGAAGTGTGTGTGAAAGTGCCAGTGCAGTAATAAACTGTGTGTATGTGAGTGTGTGCGGTATTTGTAATTTGTATTTCTTCTTGTGAAAAGGCTGATGCGGGGGTGGAGGCCTCCCTCCATCTCTCCCTCTGTCTCAAGCACACGCGCGCGCACACACAACGCACGTACACAGATCTGACTGTCACGCGCTCAGACGGATGGCTCAGACTCTTGTGGCAGAAATAAGATTTATCCGGCGGGATTAGAGGAAGGAGAAAAAAAAAAAAGAATCCGTTCATATCCAGGCTCGGTTTAGAAAAATGCATAAAAAATAAAATAGAATGAATCTCTTTCCAGGGAGCATTTCTCTGTCCCACCCAAAATAAGTCAAAAATGAAAAGAGCGGCAGACTGCTAAAAGTGAGCCAACCCCGCCAGCAAATGATGGATTAAATGTTGTTGTTAGTGCGAGTGATGATAGAAAAACAGAACAAACCCATGTTATACTGGTCAAACCCTCGACGGCTTTATATCAAGATGATTGCGATTTCATGACAATATTATTATTATTACAGAGAGCAGAAGAATAAAATAGTAACTCACAAGCGACAGTATGACCGGCAGGCTGCAGACTATAATAACATGAAAACAGTTGTGTCTGGTGTAAAAACAAATTACTTATTAAAGATTTTTTTTAAGAAGCAGCTAGCTGAAAGTATGCATTTTATAAGCGATGAGGTTGCAGTGCGTTTTGTTGAATTTATATAATGGATGTTAATTTGTAAAAAAATCTGAAAATAATCATAATAAACGCTAAAAGTTCGCCACACTTCCCCCAGCTTTAAAAACGCTGGTATCCAGTGTCCTAAATATAAACTCACAAAATAATATCTTTTAGGTGATTCATATAATGTGTAATGTTGGCAAAAAGATGCCGAAATGGAAAGACATAGTTTAATTATTTTGTTTTCCACGCATCTTCTCGCTTGTCCACACTAAAACACCATCAGAAGCCTCTGCGTGATTTATCATCTTCTGTAGATTTGTACATGCTTTTAGAGTCCGGAGAGCTCGTCCTCAGATGTGAGCGGCGCTGAGTCCCGTACAGCAGAGTTAGTCCATGCTGCAGGCTGAGTTATGAGGCCTTTGGTCTATTGAGAACTAATCTAGCCTGCTCTGCGGCTCCGAGCCGCCGGGCCAATGATGGACGGCCTCGCTCCTTTTTATGATTTTTATGATTTTTAGAGGAAGACGTGCCTACAGAGGATATGTTCAGCTGATGATCAGGAGAGATTGTTGAGGGTTGGAGGACGGAAACAATAAACTGGTTTATCCTTGTTCTTATGTTTACAACTACAGAAGAGTGAGGATATTTCAACAGAAATAAGACAATAGAGCCTCACTCCCCTCGAGAAATACGAACATGTCTCTACGGGAGATGATGAAACGTTGTTGGCTGCAGAATTCATGTAAAAGCAACGCAGAAAACAATGTCTGACTGGCCTCCCAGAAGCGTAACTACACGACACAGCAGGCTATACAGCGACACCTTATTATATGACTGCTTACTATCGCTTATAATCCAACATGTCCAATAAAGCTCTGCAGCTCGATTTCTCCACACTGGAGATCTGTATTAACTGGTGATTAGAGCATACAAACTCTACACAGTGCAGTAGAATAAGGAGCCTACAGGTCTATACACAGGGCATCTTCTGTAAATACAGAATCCAGCTCTAGAGAGATTTTCACAGTTTGGACCGGGCGACCAGGCGGCCTTGTTACATTCTGACTGACATGAGGAGCGTTAAAACGCAGTGGAGCGCAGACACAAGGCTATGTGTGAAAGTGAGGGTGTGTGTGAGAGAGAGAAAAAGAGAGAGTGAGAGCCCCAAGACCTATAATATACCTGCAGTAAAAAAGACAAATCTGAAGCACCGACCACAGACAGAACTGCGCATGCCCTGGCAATCATTAAGAAATCCAAAGAGGTTACCCAAACTCTGAAACGTTCTCTAAATACTGCCACACTGATATATATATATATATATATATATTTGAGGTAAAAGCAGCAGATTAGAAAAGGTGAAAAACCTGACTAGGAGTTTCTTGTTTTTTCATATTTTAGTTCTGCTCCTTCCGAGTTACTGTAACTTTACAGGTTTTCACAAGTCACTGTAATATATTCATAGAAGGATTTATTCATACACACGACTTTATTTATACTAATTTAGTTGGGCTTTTGCCAGGTAATCCAAACTAACCACCATGAGAACTTTCACTTCGCTTACTTTCAAACTGTCACATGGAGATACAATAACAGCATCACCTTAATACAAAGAAATCTAATACAATAGCTCTTTGTGACGATGTCATGCTTACATGGCTGTGACAGGTGTTGATATTTTGTTAATTTAATTTTTAAGTAAAAGACTGATTCTATGTGTATTATTGAATGGATTAAATGATATTCTAAGTTGTTCATGCTAGTGCGTCCACCCCTTGCTATTTGAAGTCTTGTGTCACATTAGAAAACTGGGGGAAACTTTATACACAGCGGGACGGCTCAAGGTGAAGTCATGGTTATTTATCATTTTTCTATGTACCGTTCCTACAGGATCAGTATGTAACACAAGGATGAGACGAGCTAAATATCACAGTAAACTTAGAGAGCAGGAGGTGGGGGCACTTTGGCTCCCCGGCTCTTTGTTCTTGTTTTATGGCGGCATTAAAAGCATTTACAATCTCTCTCTCTCCGCTCTCTCGCTCCCTCTCCCGCGCGCTATTTCCTGTTTTAATAACTTACTTTGATCCAGGCCGTCTTTGTCTTCACTCCCTTCACAAATGTCCTTACTTTCTTCGAAACCTGCGCCCGGGATGGCGGCTGGGTGGAGGCTTAGCTCGCGCGCCGCCGTGGACGTCGACTCCAAGATATACGTGGTGGTCTCGTGTTGGTGCTGTCCGCCGATTTTGGGTGGGATCTCCCCTCCGAGATGACCGAGCTGCGGCTCCAGCTTGACCTGCCCCGTCTGGCCCTGCCCCGGGACAGATTCGGAGCCGCGCGGCGCGCAGTCCAGCCATGAGCGGAGGTACCTTGTGTCCGCGGCGGGCACGTGCTGAGCTGGGATGTACGGGTGGTAGACAGTAGGGAGGCCGCTGGCACCGTGGTGCGGACTGAATGGACTCCAGGACGACGAGAAGACTGGAGGCTTCGGCTGGAAGCTGCAAGATGGGTATGAATCAGGATGGGGATGCTCCGCGTGCGCTGCGCCGCCGGGCTGCCTTCCACTCGCTGCAGCGGCGGAGCTCGAGCTGGAATACTGGACGCTGGGAAAGCGAGCCGGGGTGGAGAGTTCATCGCTGTCGTGACTTATGATGGAGTCCACGTAATAGTTGCTCAAAGTCCCAGAAATGGACATTCTCGGACATTATCTGCGAAACGCCGCGAGTTCACTAAATGGAGAAGAAGAAGAGAGACATTACGAGATTTTTCTCTCTTTCCCTCTCTCTCTCTTTCTCTCTTCTGTCCTTTACTAGCTTGCCCCCTCCCTTCCTCTCTCTCTCTCTCTCTCTCTCGCTCTCTCTCTCTCTCACACACACACACACACTCTCTCTCTCTCTCTCTCTCTCTCTCTCTCTCACTCTCTCTCTCTCTCTCTCTGCACTAGCCCCCTTCCTTCCAAACAACTAGCTCACTATAGCGAAACAAAGTGTGACAGCTTCGCACAGTGCGCGGGGGTTTGTAGAGTATGTGCGCGAGGCGCAAACTGATTGGCCGGACTTTTTCTTCCAGCCTGATAAAGCGTAATGGAGCGTAAATCAATCCTGCACGCGGGCCTCTCTCTCTCTCTCTCTCTCTCTCTCTCTCTCAGTCTCTTTCAGTCTCCCTCTCTCTATTTAATAGATTGCCCCTTCTAAATAAATTGTCTTGTTTATATGCAATATGCAAAATGAACAGTCCGTCCGTATATCTGGTCCGTGTGTCTATGGCTGCTGTCAAGCCAGAATTATATAAAACCGTTAAATTACGCTCCGTCTGGACACTATGCATGAAATGCAGAGCGGAGACAATGGCTGAGAAATAAGTGGCGCCATTATTTTTAAATATTTATGTGTTTATTTATTTATTTTTAACCTAATCAAAATAGATGCGCGTGCGTGTCAGTGTGAGGCGCACGAGGCGCATTACCGGCAGCACACCCACTCTCGTTGAATTGTACGCAAGCAATCACTTAAATCAATCTCAACATCAGGGAGTCTGCTTTTAAAACGCCATTAGTATAAGCGCCAATAGTCTTATACTTAAGGTGAGTCAACAGCGGAGATATTTTCTATCCAAGACAAGATAGATTGTAAAATTGGCACCTAGGTGTGTTTAATTATTTACCCGGTTTCTGAATCTACTTGGAAGGTTTGTGTGAGCTGCGGAGCCTCCTGACACAGTTTTATTGGCAGATTAACAGTCATTTTTGTTAACGAGCGCCATTAAATCGGGCCCTGCGTGGTTATGCCCCTTGTCTTTACAGCGCAAACTACTTCAACTACTTTTTTTGGGGTCCGTTTAATACCATAATAAAATCCTACATCAGGGCGGCTGCTTTGGTTTTATAGGGCTGATATATGGCCTGTGGTGGTGCGGACCGTAAACGCGACTGAGGCTGTCGCAGCCTTCCTCCCTGCCGGGAAAAGGGCGCTTCTCACTCCGCGGTCAGGCTGCCATGAGTAAACACACCTCGGACAGGAGCTCGGTGGAGGTGCCCGGGGGACTGAGGCTGGACGCCGGTAACAGTCATCAAAGCCTTCTTCTGTTACGGAATACAAGGCCAGCTCGCTCTGCTGGTCTGGAGCTAGTGTCCGCTTGTGCTCAAAACCTCTCAGTCAGCAAGGTTTGAGGGATAAAATCCGTCACTGGGCATTTAATGAGGAGACTGAAGACCAGCAACAGACTGGAGTGGTTTGGAGTCCAGACATTTGACTTTCTGCTGACCTTTATCAAAGTCTTTATATTTCTTTATAATTATTACAGACATGGAGTCTTGGACTCGTTGGGGATGGCAGGCTGCTAGTCTGGGCTATAAATCCGATCTCTGCGTCGCATTCACAGCTAACACCGTTATTTACGACGATTAAATATGAACTACGCATTGCTTATGGGGCTAACATCGTTATTTACGAGGATAAAGGTACGCTATAGCAGTCTTCAGATCTGATGAGTTGGACCAGATTGAGCGGCTGGTGGAGCAGCAACAAAAACTCCAAACCAAGAGTCCTTAAACATCAGTCGCGACTCTGGCGCCCAGCTTTGGCCTTTGAGCTTGAATTCACCACATTCCTCGGTCCCTCCGTCTTAAAGGACCAATTTCCAGCTCATCTGGACAGCTTCCGTTGGATAACAGCGACCCAGTAAGGACCAGACTGAAAAGTCAAGTTTGACGTATTAGATGCGTAATCTGTGATAATTAAGTGGGTTTCTGCATTAAAGTTAGTTAAATTTAGACATGGCCTGCATGAGCTTTAGCCAATAGAAAACGAGTAAACAAGTAATAATAATAACAGTGTTGTGTGTTGTGGAGCAGTGTGAAGCCTCAGTGATGGAGCACAAAATGTCACACAGAGAGCTCCTCGGCCTGACTACCTCGCATGTGTCCGTTCACATTGTAAAGCATGCTGTTTTTTCAATAGCACAACCCTGAGCCTGCACTTTACGCGCTGTTTCCGGCATGCTTAGAGTAGAAACCTACTTTGTTTTTCAGTCAGAGATGCTCGGGATATTTTTCAGTCAAAATGGCCTCCCCTCAGACCGCAGGCTGTGGGAATTTTAATTTTCGGGAGGGCCTCCACCCATGCAGGCAGGGCTGCGAATCAGACAGCGCGTTAATTGGAGACACTGGCGCTGGAAAAGCTTGAAGACATTATCTGCTAACCACCTTCATTTTCTACACGTTGCCTCACTCCTATAACAGAATTGACTTGGACAAATAACCTCCTTCACACACACACACACACATGCACACAATTCTAACGATAAGGGACGCGTGGGGTTAAATTCAGAATATAGCCTACCTAATATTATGAGTCTTGTTTCATTATTGCACTTCACATTGGCCACAAATTTCAAAGTGCACTTCCAATATCATGGAGTGGAATATTTTTCCATCAGTCATTCCGCAGGTTGACCCAGAGAGATCGGCCCACTGGGAGAACCTGTATGGCCAACAACGGTGCTTTTGTTGTAGTAATGAGAACTGTGGAGTCCAGCATCGTCCTTTCACTCTCAGCCGTTGTTTGATATCTCGGCACACCGCCAAGTTAATAATATTATAATCAATTTAAGCAAGTGGCAAATTGACATTAAACACTCAGTTAAATGAAACTAAAATGTTCTCATATAACTTTTTAAAGTGAGTGATTTTCAAGCCAAATTAAGCTGTGAACACCTTCAACCGACAGGACGTTTTTAAGTTTACAAGCTACCAATGAAGGTTTAGTATTTACAGTACAATATATTACATTTATAGTATTTCCTTTCCTTTTCAAGCATAGGATTTAACAGTAATTCCCATGAACAGGTAACTGAGCGACCATAAAACCAGCTGGGTCATAAAAAAGAAGACTTTATAATAAACATAAGAAACACAAGTATGCCAGTGAACTCATCTTGGAGAAGAGCCTCATTTTCCGTATTACACACTATTCTATTTATTTTTTTGTTAAACAGATGAAAAACCTAAGCAGCCCCGTCCAAAAGGCTGAAGTAAGGTCGAGATCATCCCTGGTGTTTTTGAATTCCAGTGGATCTGGATTTAGAAGGCATACATTTAGACAGTATTTTTAATTACACTTTACGCACATCCACAGGATATTTTGTTCTGAAAGTGAAATATTGTCTACGGAAAGTGTTGAGATGCAGACACTGGCTGACACAGTGGAATTTATCAGTTAGAAATCCACTGGAGGTTTTAAAGGCTTTTGATAAATTGATATTGTCTGTTAGGCTTATTTTTTATTGTTTTGTTGCAGATTGCAAATGAAATCTGAAGCAGATTTGACCTTCATAAATGACAAAACCGTAAATGCTCGCATATTCCCGCATCGATAATGAGAAGTTAATGAACACATTTTCTTTGGTCAAAATCTCAAAGACGACAAATTTCCCTTAGCTCGATTTTTTTTTTTTTTTTTTTTTGATTCAGAAAGTGGGTCAAATTAATACACAGACTCAGGCCTATACTTCATAATACTGTAGAAATAGACTGTTGTGGGTTCCTGACTTATTTCAAATGTCACTACACATCCTATGTTTTGTATCCGAAATATCTACAAATGTCCACTAATGCAGACATTGCCTTCGAGAAGGATTATCAAATATTATACAACAAAGTTTTTTTTTTAAAAAAAGAAATAAATATGGAATTTAAATACTGAACATTTGAGGACCACGATCGACATACTCTCTTTTGTCTTGGTTATATTTAGTTTGATTATTACAATGTGTTAGAACTTCGATTGCGTTCTGGATTGTCATATTAAATGATGAATTAAGTTGCTGCTTTAAATGTTAAATTATAGTGGGAAGAACTGGCAACACTGTGAATACATTTACATATTTACTACGAGATGATACATATATATACATATATAATATTTAAGTGTTAAAGGGCCGGGAGAAAAAAAATAATTCACAGTAGCACATTTAACACAATATCACGGAGGCAAGTGTATATAAAATCGATTTCTCGCTCAGTTAGCCAATGAAATATATGCTGTATTTAACAGAATGCAGAACATGAGTTTATTTGAATTGATGGTATATTAATAATAATATTAAAACATGTTCTGGCCATTTATTGAACACATAAGTGAGCGGTATGTTTAAACATATTCCTGGACAGATAAATATTTAAAATATGTACAGGATGTCAAATATAGGCTCAGATACTAAGATTATCTGATGTAGATTCGTTCATGTGTATTCCTGCCTATGATTAATATTGTCTTGTTTCTTATATAAAACCATTCCCAGGATTTCAAATTTAATACACATTCTTCTGTAATGTAAGCCAATGTTTACCACAACAAACATTACCTACTCTGCAATTCAAGACAAACAACCTCATTGTATTCCTGTATCTGGATGATACACATTTAACACCTAACAACGTTAGTAATGACTGATATAGGTCTCATATTTTAATGAAAAAGCAGCAGCAGATGCCTTATAATTGAGCATAGTAACCTGTTAGATTGCTACGAGCTATATATTTTAATAACGGCCCATGCCTGGGCATCATAGATCATGTGCAGCATCATATTTCTCAGTTGAAAAGCTTGAGGAGGCTCCAGGCTTTTCCCTGAGCCTCTTTACAGCTCAGATGGTAAAGTTGTCTTTGTACAGTAAATGAAGTCAGTAGAGAGTTACTAACTGACTACCCACGACAGAAAAGTAGAGATGTATCATGATGTGGGGTTGGTTCCCAGCAGCGCCAAGAAATGTCCTAAAGCCAGGAGAGAAGAATTTGAAAAAGAACAAAAAGGCTGAGGAAAGTCCCGCTGCTGTGTGTGTGTGTGTGTGTGTGTGTGTGTGTGTGTGTGTGTGTGTGTGTGTGTGTGCATGTGCAATACCTCAGTCTATCTGCTCAAAACCACCCACTTTATATTAAAAAGTCTATAGGTTAAAGTTGATATCCTTTGACTTTGAATGATGTTGCCACCCTCATGCTATCATGCAAGAAAGTATGAAGATAGCACACAGTTAGACCTGCGTGTCAACATGTATGTTGTTGCTGTCCCGGTCTATAAAGCCATCAGTCATGTGAGCTTTAGAAGTTAAATCACTGTAATCTCAGTTATATGTGTCTCTATTTATGTCTCAAATAATACATTTTTTAGTGCATGTGGTGCATAATGTGCACCTAGACCCACTGGACTGTGTGCATGAAGTGTGTGTGTGTGTGTGTGTGTGTGTGTGTAAGAGAGTAACTTTTGAAAGCACTCAGGCACTTTTCTCATCCAATTTATTTGTGATTGCTTTATAGAGAATAAATCAAAAGACACATGACTTCATAACGTCACTGAAAAGCAAAGTTCTAAAAAATTGAAATTCCTAATTTTGCTGAGATTAACTCATGTGACCCCCACATCCCACCCCTTTAAAATTATATTTTACACTTGCAGAAGTGTAAAACAGTTTTGTGACTTTAATGCAAGACCGTACAAAATATCATTTCTAATTTGAGGACCGTACAAAAATTACCAGGAGGGGGAGGAGGGTATCAGAAAGGTTGGAGGAGGGTAGTGTCATTTTACTTTTTAAATTTTTTTTTCATTATTTTACTGAGGGCAGGGTAGTCTGATGCTTTTGGGAGAGCAGGAGACGGTCTTTTATATTTTCTTATCCTGTATTTATATTTCACTTCAAAAATGCGGCTTTCATGAGCACCATGGAGGCTATGCTCAGAGGTAAATAATCCTGTCCTGGTATCAGGGCTTTTTTTTTTATCAAACAAGGCAGCGAGGAGGACCAGTATGTCCATTTTGAGAAACACAACATGTGGAGCTAATTCAACAGATTGAACGTCATCTCTAGCAAAGAGCATTCATTTTTTCACTACCCTACAGTCACTGCTTTATTCTGCATCAGAGCAGGAAGCTGAACCACTGTGAAGTCAATGTTCTGGATAAACTTAGCATATAATATATGCTGTATGTGCCTAAATTGTGTACATTATGACAAGCCACTAACTATTACTGAATAAGATATGTCACAATGTACAGGTGCCCTCAAGGGACATTTCTACCAACAACATCAGACCACCAAACATCAACATTATTACCATTAAACACCAAATCCCTGTAGTGAAATGATCGCTTTTGTTTGTCACATTATGATCTGTGCTTTGAAAGAAAGGGGCAGCTGTGTCTCAGGAGGTGTCATCAGAGGATCGGTGATTCAGTCCGCATGTTTACGTGTCTTTGGGCAAGATACTGAATTGAAATTATTCCCGAATGCTGTGCCATCGATGTGTGTGTGTGTGAATGAGCATTAGAATCTCACCTCCTGATGAGTAGGTTAGCACCTTGCACGGCAGCCTCTGCCAACAGTGTATGGATGTGTGTGTGTGAATGGGTGAATGCTGGCATGCAGTGTAAGGTGCTTTGAGTGGTCAGAAGACTAGAGAAGCCTTATATAAGTGCAGTCCATTTACCATTCACCAAAGTGAATATCAGTATGTTGTAACCGCAGCAGCACTAAAAGCTTTGCTTGATGTTTGTGTGTCTTCACAGATATCTGTTTACTTGGCATGCTGTATTAAATTTTATAAAATTGTCCAGTAGAAAAATAAATTGTAAAACAACCAGGCATTTGCTAACTTAATGTTTGTTATTCTTATTTTATTCTATTTTATTTATATATATTGTATTATATTTTTCTTCTACCTCAGCTCGGGTTCTTTTCAAGCTGTAAAAGCTCGACACTATTTTAATTAACTGGCAGCTCAGTTTGAAATGTGCTTCCATCTTCAATCATTCAAACCACAAATGGAACATTAAAGCACTTCTAACAATTAATTTGCCGGCTACACATATCTTAACTCTGTAATGTCGGTCGCAATAACACTGCAACTTTGAATTATTATCTACTCCTCAGTTTAGTTTACAGTTTGTTTAAAGGACCCACTGTAAATGTAAGAGAAACTGAAGAATTACATTTTGCAATTTAAGGGATTCTTGGTTTATATTAAGGGGATTTTATGTGGATTAAATGCTTACAACCATTTTAATGTCACTGTAAGAGAGTCCTTGTGCACATTTCCCTTTTTTGCATCAATGTAGATAGTTTCCAAACTTTTATCAAATCAAGAGGCTGCTCATTTATCAAATGCCTTTGTGCTTATTTTCACAAATATAGCAAAAAAAATAGTAACTGTCTAAATGTTTAACTTAACACCAGTAAATGAGAGAGCGGTAACCCTTGTTGATCCCCAACATCCAACCCCACACTGCTCTGTGTATGTACCTTGTCATCTCCTAGTTCCTATTAAGTACAGTGTACAAATCAGACATGACAGCCTCATAATATACAGTATGCACAGTCGAAGAAACCAACCACTATGCTTGTGCTGGAAAAACATTACCTGGTCCAAAAAGTTCTGTGTCAGTTAGTTTGTGGTAATTTTATAAAACACAACTTAATTTAAGATCCCCTCCACACGACACAAGCACATAAAACACTCTGTTTTGAATAATACTTTTTGTGTCTGACATGGTTTTTCCACAAAAATGTTCAATTACCTGGTTATAAATTTTTAAAATCTCCTGCTTCTACCTCACTGAAAAATCCAGAATCTGTAAATATGCAAATATTGTTCATTTCACATGTTTAACTGTTGGACACAAGATGTCTCCTACTAAAACTCTAAAGTCCATTCTCAGTGTTTGTGCACTGGAGGCTTCGAGTTTCCACATCACACTGATGTAAGTTGCATACTGGACCGTGATTGGCTCCAAACTAGTTGTGATGTTACAAATCATGCTGGTAGGAAGATTTAAGATGAGCTCAGAGAAACTTTATTTCTTCAGCAGATGAATGTGAAAACAGCCTTCTAGTGTCAAACTGGGCACATACATCATCCTGCATGGTGAAACTCAAACATGCAACAAGAAGAAAACACATTTTTGAGCGGAGCGGGACTTTAAATTGTTTTAATATGCCTTTCAATACATCTGATTGTATCTCAATAGCTCAGAAACAAACATTACATGTTATAGTTTCCACAAAATAAATGACTTTGACAGTATATTTGGGATACTATAGGGAGCAATTAATTAAAAGATGAATTTGGACTCTTCACAGTTGATCACATTATGGTGCAAAAGCCATACAAGCAAAGCATGGCCGACACATTTTTTTTTTTTCAAAACAACTTAATTACATTAACAGAATACATTCTGGGGAAATTTATCTGGTCTGGTATCAAACCAGATGTTTATAATTGTACCCTGGGCATTTGTCACAAAACATTTACAAGTACATTTACTCTTGTACTTGAATACAAATCTGATTTATTTGTACTTGAATGAAATATTTGTATTTGAAGCTACTTTATTCTTCTACTACATTACATCCATCCACATAATATATTTGCATTTTAATACCAGGTGTAAATGAGATCCTGTCTCCTTCAGGAGTTGAATACAAAGTCATGCTACTCACAAACAAATCCATCAACAGACATGTGCCTCTCTCAGCCCACAGGAACTGATCACACCACAAACCTCCACCCGCACCCTCACATCTGCCAGCAGCTTGTTCCTCTGGGCCAGCCGTACTAAGCTCTGCACTATGGGGGATCGAGCCTTCTGCTCTGCTGCACCATTCTTGTGGAACAGCTTTCCTAACCATCTGAGGGCAGCACAGACCCTAGACTTTAAAATAAAAGGCCTAAAAACAGGAAGACTTGTTCCATCTTAACTCTTATTTTCTTTATGTTGTTTGTTCTGTGTTATTAATACTGTAGCACTCTGAGTTTCACTATGAATGAAAAGTGCAGTATATACATTAAATGCATTATTATTATTATTATTATTATTAGTAGTAGTAGTAGTAGTAGTAGTAGTAGTAGTATATTGTAGCCCATTTTATAATCTCTCTGTTTTAGCTTTTTCATGGCCAAACAGTAGAATGTTCTTGACTGTCCAAATCAGTCGCTTGACCTCAGAATCATGTAATTAATTGAAAAGTGACCAAGTGCTTAAGTACAAATTTGAGGTAGTTTCCATTTTATGGCAGTTTAAACTTTTACTGCTCTACATTTCAAAGACAAAAGTTGTATTTTTTACTCTGCTATATTTATCTGATAACTATGCATGATAAAATATGATTTTTTGTTATAAATAGAACTCCAACTGTATTTGCAGTAGTTCAAAAAATGTTGCATATTTGCAATTAAACCAAAGGAAACTCAAATATTTCTCAAAAGCTAATCTGACCCATAACTTTCAGAGGCATGCTGATACACTTCCATTATATTTTACAAGTCTTTATAAACTTCAATATGATCAGTTTGATAAATTCTTGGTTCAATGATCCTTCTATTTCATGACGGTGGTGAAGCAGGAATTCATAATTACAAGTACAAGCTCTGATGTTGAAACTAACAAACTTATCTACGTTCACTGAGGTAATGATTAAACATTAGTGGATTTCAATAAAATGCACCATGAGTTTTTACAGTGAACTGCTTCATTTACAATCTGGATGTCAACAACAATCTACATCCTGTGTTTGATGTAATGTTGAGAGAATGGGAAGCTCGTATGGGCTTCTGTACCGGCGCCAGAACGCAGCCAGACAGTGAACTGTGGCTGCTAAATGTTAATGTGCTATTAAACGCACTGCAAATTATACAGAAACCCTCTGCCGCTGACACAGGAGAGAAAGAGAGAGAACAGATTTACAGCTTCATGGCAGCACGCTGAACTTCATAAAACATATTATGTTTGAAAATGAACACGGCCAGCGTTCATCATCACAGCGCTCCAGTGAGAGCACGAGGAGAAGGCCAATTCTATCTGACCCTTCCCCTACAATACACACACGCACGCACACACACGCACACACACACACACACACACACACACACACACACACACACACACATATCACACAATTATTTGTTTTATTTTACCTGAGGACCAAAGTTTTATAGAGACAAATACTATATCTGTAAAAACAAATTTTAAACATGCCTAACCCAAAGCTTAAGCTAACCATAAATCCAGTCCTCAGTATGGTTATTGAATCATCTTATTCCACACTGTCTGAGAGTGACATATACATTATGAATCAGCTTGTTTCAGCTCTTCTTTGACTCTATATAATGTTTATGCTGAGTGAAATATTCAACTCAAAGAGACTCAAAAACCCAAGGATGGCTGCACCATTCCATCAAATGGAAATATTCCAGATATCTTGCGCATCATATTTTCCATATGTCATGCATATTACATATTTGGCATCTTTGGAAACACTGGAATCTCCACTAAAATTTGAAATAAGTCTTTGGCTTTGGTAAAGTGTTTGGCTGCACAGCATAAGTTTGCAATGACTGACCCACTGGAGCATCTGAGAGGTTCAAGGGTGTTAAACATTAATAGTTTAAATAGTTACCATAAATATTTTAGGGACATTTAACATTTAACGCATTTATCAAATATGCTTATTTGCTGCTGATATAGTCAGTCGATCTCTGTACATGCATAATTGTAGCAAACCTGACAACCACACTGTGGTGACAAGACTCTGGTAAGCTGTGCCCAGTTATGTTCAAGTCATAGCACGTAAAAACACATACAGTAACTCCCACTAACACCACAAACTTTTGTTTTTTTTAGTGGAAACTGAAATGTAAAAATATTTTTACATTCAGCTTGTGTACACATGAAACAAAGCAGTTACAGCGTAGTGAAGTTTAGAGGTCTTGGTGTATTTTTGAACCTGACAGAGCCAAACTATTGCAGTCCTTTTGTTAAGCTAGGCTAAACACATCATGACTCCAGTTCTGTCTTTAACACAGTTACCAGATTGACAGTATTTCTGAAAATGTTGAAATGTTTAACATCACGTTTTGCAGTGTGATGAATGACTAAAATACTCCAGCCCACACATTTTAGAATGTAAGAGCTGATGTCATATTTATATCATATCAGAATTATCATAATTACGAATTTCCGACTTGTAAAATAGCATTCACGTCAACATCCAAGATGTAATTACAACTGGGAACCTCAGAGTTTTCTGAAAGCTCCAATATATTCAACTTGGTGCTTCATATTACTGAAGTGTCTGGAAACTAAACAAATATGATCGCCACAAACCAGTCAAAGACCGTTATCCAATGTAATAAAGCCAAATTGAATGGATGTGGTGTTATATTGTCAATGGTGGTGTTATATTATCAATGCACAGTGTCTTAATCTTTACACAACTAACTACAACCATCATGTCATCATGATGGTTGTATGATAACATGATGTTGTACACTTGCAAGTTGTGATCATAGGGATCTCTAATGCAAGAGAATGTGCAAAACAAATTATTGTACCAAATAGCTGTAAATAATTGTCATTTTACTACATTTTACTCACAAATTGTATCTGATGTCCCTGCAGACACTGTGTAAGGTTTTAGGTTGTGAACAGGTTCAAATTTCACTTATTTTGGTTGATTACATCTCTTCTCAAGACTGTGCTTGATTAACCATTTTCACAGCAGACATTTGTCAAAACAAGAGGAGCACAGGTGAAGTTAATAACATTGATGATGGCTGAATCCTATTAAGTTTTTCCAATTTACGATCCTGGTATAGTGCATGATGGTTCACCAGTTAGGCTTCTTGGACACTCGAACAGAGCCAGAGCTATTGTTAATGTTATCAGTTCCACCTGTGCTTTTGCTGCTGTGACCAGGGTCTATTGACATCTCCCTCACTCTACTGCACCCGTTAACTTTATGTTTAATGACCTCAGCAGAGCAATGGCTCATTTCAACCTGAGCATAGTGTTAATCAACCAAAATACCTGAAAACACCTGTGTGGGTGGACACAGTCTTGACAGGTTGTTGACAAGAACGACTTACTTGTCATTAAAGTCAAACTGAAATTTTGAAGGAAGGAAATATAAACTATAATGATGCTGCAGGTATGGTGTATAAGGTGAGATTTTTCAAAAAAAGATAAAACCATTTTTTGATATATTTGTGGAAACAGTGGCTGTGTCCCTCGTTCACACATTCACTGCTACCTATATAACAGGCACTCAGTAGTTTACTCTACAGAGACCAATAAATTGAGATTTCGGACATTTGAATCATGAATAATCATAATGTCATCACTGACAGGTGAAGAGTCACACCATGGTTATTTTCACATCTATAAAATCTAAAGTGATGCATTGATTGTTAGCAGAAAGTAGTGTAGGTACCATGGATGCTACTCGTTAGTCAGAAAATGGAAGCTAGTTAACCTAGCATGCTACCGTTAGCGCTGAGTTCCACTAAACATTATTTTTTGTTCATGTTATTCCAACACCTGCTGAGTTACCAGCAGCTCCTGCACACAAAGTACTGTGTATGTCCCACATTATTAAAATAAGGGGCTTTTAGCTAGTCCTGTAACCTCAACACTGTGTACATTACTCCTTGTCATTATGACAACACACATAGTAGTAGTAGGCTAATGCATAGAGTGCTCAAATCACAGACACGTTGGACTCCAGTTGGTTAACTGTGTGTGGCTTTTGGAATTAAAGTGATACGATGAACAATTTTTAGTGCCTGCTCACACAGATATTGGACCAATCAAATTACAGTACCAACATTTTTAGTCAGAATTAAAAATTCACACCCCCTCAAGAACGCTGGTAAGGGATACTATAAATGCATGAAATATAAATAAATCTTAATTTCCTCTCAATTTTGACCAAAGAATACACAAGGCAAAACAAACACCAAATATATACAGTATACACTGATTTCTTGGCTAAATTAATCTTATTTCAGTTCCACTTTAATGATATAATTGTGTATAAACCTTTCCAATTAGTCCACTGTGAAACAAACCACCCCTAAAGGACACTGGATAGACTTCACTCATCCAACAAAGGTCACGTTAAAATCGAAACAAGAATTGAGAGCACAGGTGCTTTTTGGACACATTTTATTATTCACGCGATATTTGTTTTTTCATGTTGCATTCCTACTTTTGCATTTTCACCTGTACTTACTGTAAAAGAATAATTACTTCACGTTACAAAACTTCATTTCAAATCCAAAGACAAACCATGCTGATAAAAATGTTATTTTAATATGGTAGATAATATTACCAAAGACACCCAGAAAGAAAAAACATGAAGACATTTGGAAGCACCTTGCATGCTAACAAAGACAATATTTATTTTGGCTTCTGATGCAGCAACACATGGGTAAACCACCATGGGCCTATTTTCAATTTCAGATTCAAAGAACATATGTTTTGAATTCACATGTGGCTTTTGACAAAAGCAACCGATCTGAAAAGGCTGCAGTTTGTTTTAACTTTTACAGTGTCTATTTAGCAGCTTAGAGAAAGTGCCTTTGCCTTCTAAACACTACACAGCTGAGAGAGGTCATTCTGGCTGTGTTTGGTTTTGTCCTCAGTCAGTTGGCATGCAGCTGTGTGCATTTGAGACTAGTGTGATTCAGGCAGTTTCAGGTTCCTGTGATCTTAAGCATCCAGCCCAACAACTTGAAACTACCTACATCACACAGCTCCTGTCTCAATCCAGTGAATCTCATGGCAGCAGCATTGACTGGAACTGCCGGCAGAATCTCTCCAGCTGGTTCTGGGCTTAGAGAAGGTTAACAGAGCGACATCAACAGGAAAGAACGTTTCTGATTCTGTAGATACTTATATAGTGATAGGGTTGATCATCTCAATGACATTGTTTGTCATTGCTTTCCAAAACCATTACAAATGACCACCATGAGATCATTTTCTGATCTGCCACCTCTATGGTTAAGTTTAGGAACAAAAACTTGGTTAAGATTAAGGAAAGAACATAGTCAATGTAGTCAATGTTGACTATTGGGAGGAGGACGAGATGCCAACAGTGATCCCGTGTGTTAAAGTTGCATGATTTGTGCACCCAACCAAAGTGGTTCTATGGTACTACAATTTTAATCTTTTGAGAGAAGATGGTTATTAGTCACACAACCAAAAGAGGAAAAGGAAAAGGTTTGAATTGTTTAAACAAATGATCAATGCTGTCATTCCTCAAAACTCTCCATCAACATTTTGACAATCATTTCTTTTTAAACACTTTATTGTGTTACATATGATGATGCAATACTAAGACGAAAGGCTCTGTGGCCATTAAAATCAAAAAGGCTTATCTCATTAGGAGCATGAATGCAGTCAGCAAATTCCATACCAATTTGCTGGCTTAATAATTATTAGCTTTTACCTCCAAATAAAGTGGATTAGATAATCTGGTAAACTATCGGTTTGTTTACGACCTGTCTGATTATCTGAATGTTTCTTGCCCTGTCTGACTTCCTTTTAGCAATGTTGCCGTATTCTGAGATTGCAGTAATTACTTCCACCGTGAACAATTTTTATCATAACTGGTAGAACCAATGGCCGCACAAATGAGGATAAGATCTAATAATGTAATAAAGCAGAGATTTCCTTTAGTATTAGCAAGGATGTGTAGTCTAAAGACTGTAGAATACAAGAACATGCCAGGAAAAGGAGGGAGCTTTGTTGCTGCTTGTTGTTTCCACTGTTTATGACTTTACAGAACATATTAGCACAAACCTCATTACTTATAGTGTTAGATTCTTTCATCGGTTTAACTATCACCCCCAAAACTGCTCTCCATTGCTAGCCATGCTGGTCTGTTTTTCACATTTTACTTGGCATTCAATTCACATTTGTGGCACAGAATCAAAACACCTAAAGAAACCAGACCGAGGTTTAAACATGCCAAGAGTCATTTGAAAGACTGACAAATAAAACTGAATTACAGTTCGACCGTCACGCAAGTACAATAACTCGCTTAAAATTTTTGTGTGACGGTTGCAAGAGTTGCAGCGCTGCCTTCCTCTGGTTAAAATCAAATGATTAGAGTGCATGTGACTGAATCCAGCAGCAGGAGGTCAGCCTGCTGGTGTAAATCATATCTAACAAGTCAAATCCCTTCAGCACCAGGTTCCTGCTTGGCTTAATGAATATCCAACTATGTGACCCCAGTGTGAAAAGAAATCTGGAAACCTCTCAAGCTGCTCTGCCATCATCTGTTGCCGGGCAGAGAAGCGGCGAGGTGACGGCACATGAACTTTGTGAGGAAGCAGAGACGGCCTAAAGTTATCTAGGACGTGAGTCAGATTTTATAGATAAGTGTAGGAATCATGTTTAGGGGATGGGTTTAGTAGATGAAGATGCCTGTGAAAAAAGAGGAAAAAAATATGTCATATGTGTTCAGTAGATTGCCTCGGAGACAAAGCCAGCCATCAAAAGAGAATGAGACAGACAGGAAGGATGACAAAGGAAGGCGCAAACCTTCCTTTGGAGTGTCTTTTGTTGACCACCAATAGGCAATAAGGGGCAATAAAAACCGTAAAACCACAGTAATACCCAGCACTGGTACAACCACCTCCTCCACTTCCTCCAACCACCAATAAACTAGTTGGTCAATTACCCCTGTGGTAAAAAGTAAAGGTGGGAGAAAGCGACTAAGCAGAGACAGACAGGAAATGGGAACAGGCATGTAGAGAAGAAGACATGCAGACGGATAGAGATGAAGCTGGAGACAGTGTGGCGCTGCAGAAACATGGCGCCTTCAGGCCTGCAGCCAGGCAACTGAGACTTTCCTCCCTCCCTCCTTTTTATTATTCTCTCCATCTTTTCTTCTCCTCTTCCGTTTCCACTCCTTATTTGCTTCCTTCATTTTTCTTCCTGCTACACTGTTTGTATTTGCTCTCCTCGCTTTCTCTATTTTCTCCTCACTGAATTATAGTCCGCATTGCTTTCTTTTCTCTATACCGTCTTTTCTTTTCCTCCTCTCCTCTCCTAACAAACGGACAGCAGCTGGCTATTGCAGCAGCAGAGGAAGTTCAGCCATGTGTTCCTGATCAAAGCTCCACATTAAAGCCCCATGGGTCGCTTCTCATGCAACATAACGACTCAGAGTGTCACATTTAGCCTGCGATGAAACAGGGTGATGGTCAGGTTGAGAAACATGGCTCTGTCCTGTCTTAACATATTGAAATGTCCAACTGGAACTGAATTCTATAACCTATAACCCTGACATATGCACATGTATGGAACCCCTGAGCAGGACAGCAACTGATTAAATACAGTACGTAAGACTCCTTTCTGTAGCCAGTCTTGAAAATCTACCCTGGATCAGCCAAGAAACAGGAAAAAAAGTTATTTAGTGTGGCTATAAAGAGAAATAGAGAGACAGCAGGAGACATTTACTACAACTCAGTCCATCTGACACTGACAATACTGCTGGAGCCTGATGTCATGGTGCATTTGTACTACAGAAAGATATGTGATGCTTCTTGCAGGATTTAAATGCAGACCTTGTGGAAGCAACCAAGCAGTTTTCGACTTTATAAATAACACTACTGCCAGTGTTGCTACTGTCACTGGTGCTAATGCTGTGACAACAACAGCTCCTATTAACACATTACGACCACCACATCCGTAGTCCTTTCAAGAACTGGAAATAAACATTAAAATATGTTGAAATTTATATGAAAATAACTTGTTCCTGTGAGAAATCAGTAGATAAATAGTACTGTATGTAATATTCTGTACATATACCTGTGCACTCTTTGATCTGTTGACCACGCAGTACATAAAGGATGATGAAATATGTCTGTGTCTGTTTTTTATCTTTGCCTCTCGCTGTCTGAAGGAAAAATCTGACACCATCTGTATGTTGCGTCTAAGCGAACAGGAAGTGGAACTCGTCAAAATTCAGAAATAGAAAATAGAAAGCTCTCACAGGAAATATTAAAACATTACAGAAGAACCACTGAAATGTTTCCCACAGTTCAGACTGAACTGGGAAACAAAACTACAAATCTCAGGAATTCTGATCCCCAGTGGTATAAATATATGATATCTGGATACTCAATACTGGTAGTGCTGCTAATGTTATAACTACTAGTGATTCATTTAATACTACCACAACAGCAGTAACAGTAACGGGACTACTCGTACCACGCTGTCCTTTCTATTCCTTGTGTTTTCACATACGTTCAGCAGAGAAATAAGCCTTTACTCTTACATCACCAACATAATGCAACTAAAGGTAAGTCACAGCTCCCTGATAACATTACTGTCTGACTGAGTCTGGCAGAGAGGAAAACAGATTACATTTTTAAAGAAAGCTTCCACCTCCTCTACATATTTCATGTGTTATTCAATATAAAAAAAAACAAACTCTTGGAAAAGTCTTATGTTCATTTAATTTAAGGAGAACAGATAAACCTGATTGTTTTGACTGGTTGTGTGTCACAGTTGCACCATCTCCAACGTGCAGGCTGGTTTATTTTGGGTCAAATTACAGCTGCCGATTTTGACTTTGGAAAGACAGGAGATGACAACCATAGAGGCAAGCTAGATGTATAATTATAATATATCATAATTATGGAATTCCAGTGTGTTTTAGAGAAGAAACACCTAGTATTATGGTAAACATGATAGGAAATACCACCACACCACAAATCAAAAATTATTATTAAGTGGAATTATGAAATTATTGCCATTAAAGTCACTGTTTCTAACACGTCAAGTGTGTAACAGTAGAAAATCAAAGCACTTTATTAAAACAGTGTGTTATGGTAAGAAACAAGAGACAGGAGAGCAGCTTTACACAGTTACACAAAAAGGAAATATTCTTCTCAAAAACACACAAATTACAAATATGGAAATTTTAGGTAATTTTCACTGAAAAGCTAAAGACATTGCTTGCATCGATGTCATCTCTGTAATTTTTGGGGGGGAAATTGTGTGTTTTAAAAACCTGGTTGGGTTTACATTCTACAATTAAAAAACTCACACATGCAGGGTCTTTTCTCAGCAGATTAAAATAATAAATAAATATATAAAGACTGATCATTTCTTCAGACATTAATTAGATGTTCATGTTGGGAAGTCAAATTTGCAAAAACAGTTAACAGGATAAATAAAACATAAAAAAAAAATCCACTAAAACAAATTTAGAGATCTTATTTTTGGCATCTGAGAGTGGTGAGGCTTGTGTTGTGACCTCAGTATTTCTATAATCCAGGCTGCAGCCCCGGTTCATTCACATCCTTCCCGACTTGGAAAAAAAAATGAGTGAGAGTGCAACAAATAAAAAGTGATCATTACAAATCAGCTTCATCAAGTTGTAAACAGTCTGTGGCCTTTTACTTAACAACTTCCTGTCATTATGCACAGAAAAAAGGCACACACTCACCATTAGATGAAGACAGGCAGACTGAGTCCAAGTTGCCTGGATGAGAAACGAAAATAAAATGTAATTTAATTTAATATAAAAGGCCTTGTGTTTGTATTTGAAAAAAAAAAAGTGGACAGACGAGCTGGAACTTGTAAAAGCCGTCAAAACAACTAGACAATGTCCCACCCCCCCCACCCCCCACCCCCAATATATCCAGCCTACTTCCCTCTGAAGCCTCTCCTCTTCCTTTGAGGTGTCGGAGGACTTTAAAACGGAAAGCTTCGCCAGTTTGTGTGCGGGTCATGTGCTCAGCCTTGAATCCTCCAGTGGCCGCCACATCTCAGGCCGATGCACGCGCCCAATTTAGATGCTTTCTTTTTTTTCTGGTTCAACGTGGAAAGAAAAAGATCCGCCAAAAAGTCCAGCACACAACAAACAACATGAGCACCTTATCATCTGGAAGTTAATTAGGTGGTATATATATGTATGCGTCCAAAGTTTGAAAGGTTTGTAGAACTGTAGCAGACCTTGCATGCTCAGTTAAAAAAAAAAGGTTCACACCTCCTCTTCCTCATCCCCTTGTGTTTCCCAGCTTTATATAATCCGAGCTGGAAGGTGTCTAGCTCCTCTCCTGCATCAGTCCATCAGGTGCTGAGGTGATGCCGCGCGGCCCCGCAGCTCCGGTTGTGCAGCTCCTTCTTCATCTTCATCCTCCGGTTCTGGAACCAAATCTTTACCTGGCGGTCAGTCAGGTCAAGGCTCCTGCTGATCTCCAGGCGGCGCTGTCTGGTTAGGTACATGTTGAACAGGAACTCTTTCTCCAGCTCCAGGGTCTGCTGCTTGGTGTAAGGACAGCGCTTCTTTCTGTCGGCTCTGGCCGACAGCCAGGCGCCGACTGCCGGGCAATCCGCCGCCGGGACCGGGCGCCTCTGACCGAGCTCATCTGGAGAGAATCAGAGGGAGACAGACAACAGTCACATCTTGATATATTATAATTCACCTTCAACTGCCAGTATTGAAATGACTTCTTTTAAAGGAAAGAAGACAATGTTGTTATTAAAGGAAACTGACAAACACAATCCTGCCACTCAACTTCTTCATAAAATAGAGAAAATATTTTTATTAATTTGCATTTGATTTTTTTGGGTGAAGAGCAAAATACAAAAAAACATAAAATCATTTAAATAATCATAAAATCTAAAGAATTAATGTGTGTGTGTGTGTGTGTGTGTGTGTGTGTGTGTGTGTGTGTGTGTGTGTGTGTTTTAAATAAAGATGGAACTCTGTAATGTTACATTATTTTTGGTATTTTTATTTAGGTAGCAATGTACTACAGTTGGACAGTTACACGCTGAAGAACTACAGGTCAGACACTTTTCCCTACTTTCATTATTTCGGGAATGTCGTGTTGACACGTCACTCTCTCAGCACATGCCACTATTCTGGAGTATGTTTTTATTGAGGAAGGCTGTCAGGATGTGAAGCCTAGAGAGTTTGTTTCATTTGCAAACTAAACTATGTATGACGTGGTGGAAGCATAACTACACACAACACATGGACTCTTCCATGTTCAAATATTACGAACAAGGATTCTGAAGGCTTGAAACTCGTCACCATAAGAGATAAAACCATCAATTGTATTTAGTAAGTTTACCCGTAAATGAGTAAATAATACAATTTTTATTTGCATTATTAGCCTAAATATCTCCTCCATAATTAGAGCTAATTACTATTAATAATAAGCGATGTCAACACTAAATGTACAATTCTATATTATTATTATTATTATTATCATTACAATAGTTATTACAGCATGTTAGGACGTCATGACTGATGTCCAATCAGATAATAAACATTTACAACTGTGGTAAAATATTTATACATTTCAATGTTAAGAGATATCAGAACTACAACAAACAAACAAACAAAAGGAAAAGTCTTTAAAAAAAAATGAAATTAATAAATCATTTCATTTTAGAAACGACCTGTAATAATATGTACAAATTGATGTACACGCACTTCTTCATTTTCCAAAAATGATTTTGTCATTTTAATCTTGAGAGTAAACTGAAGCAGTTTTGTGTGTGTATACGGTGAAATAATTAAAATTGCATTTTGATGCATGAAAGAGTCCCACAGCTAGATACAGCCATGACGTCACCCTGGAGGATATTTTCACACACCTCTCTGCGCACTTTTAGCTTTCTTGTAAATTACAGGTTATTTGTCTCTGTGCACAGTGCGCTATGTTTCAGTTTTTTTATTCAATCCGCTTTGGTACAAAACCCAGTTTCATACATCCACGCGTCGCCATATTTAGGCAGGAAAATCCTCCCGCCTCTTTATCTTTCTTGAAATCCTCCTGCATATCAGAGCTGAGAGGAGCAGCGGGTAGCAGCCTTCAGCCAATATTAAAAATGAATTTACGTTTCTTTGTATGTTGACAGGCTCTGGCCGCTTTAAACCTAAACCTATGGTTTAATAATAATAATTTACGATGACAACCTTCCCATCCCACTAAGTAGATGTGATTTC
The DNA here is from genome assembly GCF_914725855.1 of Thunnus albacares. Taxonomy (NCBI): domain Eukaryota; kingdom Metazoa; phylum Chordata; class Actinopteri; order Scombriformes; family Scombridae; genus Thunnus; species Thunnus albacares. Next base: position 2,924,966 of record NC_058122.1, on the reverse strand, counting down.
ACCTTGGTATCACTGCTTTCTCTCTCAGATCAAACAGATATAATCTGTATATTAAAGAATGCATAAATAACTCTACAATATGCAGCAGAAACGATCACACGCAGGTGATTTATAACACTCCATCATACCAAGGCTTCTGCTTATTGAGTCTCATTTAGCCATTTTAAAAATATGTATATATTGATCAAACCTTTCTCGTTGCTTATTATGGGATGGTGGTCACAGTGCTGCATGCAGAGGGGAAAAAAACTAAAATTTTCCTTTTGCTTCGTGTTTTTTCTAATTGTTCTGACTCAGAGCAGCTGCAAGATTCTGCCAACTGATAAATGTTGGGTTAACACAGAATTTTGATATTTAAAAAAAAACAAACATCCTAAGCACGTCTCTTTCCTGACTGAGGGAAATGCTTTCAGTTTGATCCTCAAAGTAGTTTTTACAGCAGAGTTGTGGGACACAGTCTGTCTACTTTCCCTTCAAATATAAAAAGCAGCTAAAAAGCAGTAATACTGGCTTATCTTTTCACTTATCAAATAGGAAACACATAAAATGTTGTTTCTTTTTATCTGTAGGTCAAGAGGCCAAATTGTTCTTAACCTGCAATTTGAATGCTCGACAAAACACTGACTGGGCCAAAGCAAAAATAAATACACAGATTTTCTATCAACGTGATATTTGGACGTTCAGGTGGAAAACTGTAGCTTGTTCAGTCAAAAGGAATAATTAAAAATGTATTAAATACTTTGCTCTGGAGGAAATGCAAGTAAGGAGGAATTATGCATGTCTGTGCGTTTCTGTTTCTTTTGCTAACTGGAAGTAGCTGCAATGTGCTTATGACTGCATTTTAATTATTTATTTAGTCTAGATCCATATTTATTCACTTTAAAGCCTCTTATTGTTTTATCTCCATCAAGTCCTTCATATTACTGATCATTTAATCATTTCTTAAGTCATCCATTGCCTTTTTTTAAAAGGTAAAGTCCATATACAGCTATTTTTTTTTTTTTTCTGAGACACGCAGGCGTTTGGTTTGTGTTAGAGTGTTTCTGGCACCACAGCAGGCCCAGCCGAGCCCTTCCTGTCCGGCTGCTGGACGGGAAGAGGGCAATTTAACCCTGGTGGAGCAATAAATTCATTTCAGGGAGAGTAGTGGGGGGCAAAATGACTCTCTTTGTCTGTAAGGGCCGGTCATAAAACGAAATAAAAGAAGTCAGAGAGACAGTGTGAGGCAGACAGGAAAGAGAGACAGAGGAGTCACCTTGTCTCGCCTCCAGACCAAACACCCCCCCTCCCCCTCCCCCTCCCACCACATCCCCCCACCTCCCCCCCAATCAATCCTTTCTTCTTCTACCCATCCCGAACACCCCTGCTCTCTCCTGAGCTGATACCCCGCTTCTTTCCTTCTTTCTATCTTCCTTCATCCGTTCGTCTTTTATTGTCTTCCCTCTCTGCTTTCATCACTCCTTATCTCTTCTTTCTCTTCCTCCTCTCTCACTCTTCGAAGTCACATTTCTTTCTCTGCCCATCCTGTCATCCTCTTTCCTTCTCCTCCGTCTATCAACCATACCTTGTGTTTGTGGTCCCGGTACCGTCCGCTCTTCCCCTATCAGGCCTTCCTCCTCCTCGCCGCTGCTACAGCTGACCCTGCGGCTGTTTTGGACCGGAACCGAATTACATCTTTCGTCAGTCCTTTCCATTAAGTCATCTTGACCTCTGTCACGGGGCATCAGCATCGCTCCTCTTCTTCCTACCTCCTCTTCTACGTCAGTGATCAGCCGGCTGCCGTCATCCTCAGAATCCAACGGTAACGGGTCGCTCTCATCCAGGAGGAAGCTCGGAGGATATGAGGTCTGCAGATGGCGCGAGGTCTCCACCGGAGGGAAGTTGTGCACGGGGTGCGTTAGCAATGAGAGAGTTCCTCTTTGGCTATCACCACCGTCACCACAGATCCGGTTATGATGGAGTGCAAAGCTGCTCTGGTGGATTTTAAACGTATCCGGTGTGCCGCTGTTACTGTGACGCTGAGCAGAGTCCAGTCCCGAAACCGAGCTCGCACCAGACGCACCCTGGAAGAAGCATCCGTGATGACCGTGAAGATGATGACTCGGTGACTCAGTTGTCAGGCTGCTAAAACCGGGCATGTGTCCGGTTGCAGGCGGCGGTCTGGACCTGAGCTGCCGGTTCGGTTCCTGAGTGACGTGGGAAGAGGAGGAGGATGTGACGGAGGAGGGGGGCTCGTTTTTGTTTGAATGCTGCGAGCAGTAAACACGTGCGCTGCGCTTATCCATAACCGGGAACCTACCTAGGTGCGTCTTGCACCATTCGGTACCGAAGCCTTGGTGGAGGCTCTGCGGTAACGGCTGCATCTCGAGCCCACCTGGCGGCGGCTGACACTGAGGTGACATCGGGGTTGTAGCTCGTGTTGCTGTTGCTCCTGACGCATCATCCTCCCCGCCGTCTGCTGCGCACACCTACTCTCACATGGTAACGGACACGGCAGCCCCGTTTTTTTTAGCCACTTTGGAGTCTTTAGTTTGCGGGGCAGATGAGAAGGGACATAATGGGGCAACAGCCGTCCATTAAAGAGTTAATGGAGACGCATGGTAACTGCTTGAGTTGCGCTCTGACATTGCTGGGAAAACATTTGGAAGGAGGAGGTGAAGGGGGCTAGGGAGGGGAGGGGGGTGATGTCCTGGGCTGATGGGTGTAGTGACAGAGTTTGGCTGGAAACGCTTCCTGTTAGTCGGCCAATGGCAGTCTGGGGTTCACGGGCAGGCCACGCCCCAAAGTCTGTCTGCTATTTTCCTTCTTTCTTCTTTATAATGGGACATCGACTGCAGGCTCCATTAAAACGCTCTCTGTCCATATTTCACCGCTGCTTCAAATGAGAACCTCGCGTGTTTCGGAGCCTGAAAGCGGGCAGGAGGCCGAGACAGAGGCGGCCTGATCCTTAAGCTGCATCCAATTACAGTCCAGTTTTATGCAGCAGCCCGCTGTGGAATTTCCCTTCCGATTAGGCCCGTACATTGCTCTAAGACAGCGGATGCTCTATGAAGTATTGTTATGTTCCTGAGGAATGCAGCACAGCGCACAGGATGGATCCTGGTGAAAAGTTTAGGATGTAATCTAAAGAGAAGTGAAAGTGGTTGCTGATGTAACTACAAAAGAAAAGACTGGTTTTGTTTTAAAAAATGTTGAGATCAAAGTTGAACAGAACTGCAGAAGTGAAACAAGTAAAACGTTTATTTCCCCACAAACAGAGCGCACTAAAATTGACCATGTGTGAATTTTATCTCGAGCTATCAAACAATAGAAATGTCACAGGTCCATATATTACATTTTTCGTTGCTGTTACTTATTTGTAGGTACTGAAATAAAATAGTCTAATTACAAAAAAGGTTTATCTTGATTTTACTTAAATATCCTCATCCAGCGTTCAGTCGCTTTATTGAAAGCGCGTGCAGCTTCTTAAGCGGCTGAAACATCTCTGTATATCAAACATTTCGCATTATACGTCATATTGATGGTTCATATATATTATATCATTTTCTAGCTCTAAATAAACAAACGAATAACAAGCGAGAGGAATATCAATTTCCACACTAAAAATCCAGACATAAACTGTTTTTTATTCCGCAATAATAGTAGCACAAATAAAAGGGGTAAAATATACTGTTAAGTGTTACAATTATGAACAGTTTAGCCAGTATTAAATAGCAGGTATTATACAAGTACTACTCTAATAGCCTGTTATGAATGTTGACATAAAAGTGATAATTAACATAAGTTTGACTGAACATAAGAATGAATCAAAGCTGAATAATATCAAGAAATGAGTGTTGGCAGTGGTGGCAAAATATATGTATATATATATAGTTTTAAACAATCTCATGAAAGTCTATTGTTAATACGATTCTATAATCTAAACAAAAATACATTTCATAGTCCTTGTAGATGCTGTACAGACGCGCAGCGGCAGCCGCTGTTATTTTGGTGCAATAAAAAGGATTTGACCCTCCAGGAGAGGAGAAAGAGGAAGAAGACCATATACTGCTGGCCTCTCTAAACAAAGCAAACTCTTCCTAGTGTTGCTCACTAACAGGACAGGGAGTGTGATGGGACGGATGCAGTGCACCATTTCTGCCTGCAAGTGTCGCTGTTGTCATTGACACATCACCTCATCGAACTCTACACCCTCCTTATAAACAAGGAGGAAGCATTATTTGCTGCAGTTGTGGTATTAGGACGCCACACTGATGAAAACTGCTTACTGTGCACATGAGAAATGGTTTAATTGTCGTATTTGAATCAGCGTGAAAGTAAATCGAGACAATACAACAAATAATAAAGCTTTAATGGAAAGTAGGCTACTGATGCAGCAATTTCTAAAAACCTAGACCACTTTCTGTGGATTGAATTAATTATATCTAAAGATTTATGAGTTCAGATGAAAAATCATTCCTCTGTAGCCTGCAGTAATTCTAGCACCATAGTTGTTTGTTCTCTTTCTTTTTTCTTTTTTCTTTTTTTTGTGAATTAACTCTTGTCTGTATTCTGTATCTGTTCGTTCTGTCACCTCTAGCGTCTCTAACGTTGTGTTTATGTCACTTCTTTTGCCATTCATATAGTTATTGCACAAAGCTCAAATAAAAAAGTAGAAAGAAAGTGTTTGTAGGTTCTGACTGAATGACGCTTGAGCTTTCGGGTTTTATTTGGCTTCAGAACTGACGGTAAATGTTTCGAGAGAAATGTAAGTAGGTAGCTATATTAAAATCAAAAGTTGTCTCTTTATTGGAAGAGAATGCAATCATGTAAAATGCTATAATGCTTATTTTCCTGGTGTGAAAAAATGACATGGTTGTCATGGGCTAATTCCTGTCTCCAGCAGTTGTAACCCAAACAGATCATCTCTCTGCGAGAATGGTGATCATTAAAACGGTAATTGAGTTTTACATAAACACCAGTCCTGAATCAAACTGGCTCTTGTTAGTAATTTCTTAGGGGACAAAGTCGCTAAACTCATGCAAATGTTTGGATGATTTGGACTAAATGACATTTCAGCTGCATGTGAGGCCCAGATGGATATTGGGTAAAAATAGTGTGTACAGATCTGTGAACAAACGCACATATGGTGTCCAGATAGACTTTTAATACTATTCTCGTGTCACTTTCAGCATGGATCGCACAGCACTGTAAATTGACGATAATGAGTCAAATCTGTCTGTAAATGGTGAATTTTCACCGCCTCACTGAAAGCTAAGCAGATCAGCAAATGTGCAATAGGATAGTAGTCTGGGTAGCTGCCAGAGAGGCAGTCAGCAGTAACTCACCGTGTTTGGAGGCTGCAGGCAGGATGACGCAGGACGCACGGCGCTGATCAAACACCGGGATGGACAAACCAGTTTCCTTTTTTCTTTCGATCTCTCCGAGGGTGTGTCTGCAATATTTTCCCCCTCTGTCAGTCACCTTGGTGCCGGAGAAATTAAGCCCCCTCCCTACCCTACCCTTTCCCGGTCCTTTCCCGGTCCTCTCCGCCACCAGTTGTGACGTTGAAGTTCCCGGAGTGAGGCCTGGTTTGCCTGGGCCCTGTGGTAAAAATGTGTGTGCGTGTGTATGCGTGTGTGTGTGTGTGTGTGTGTGTGTGTGTGTGTGTGTGTGTGTGTGTGTGTGTGTGTGTAACAGGCTATGGAAAGAGGAACCGTCTGCTTTCAGAGGTGACATTCCAATGATTTCTCCCTCTCTCTCTCTCTCTTCCACACACATCCTCTCTCTCTCTCTCCATCCTCCTTTCCAATTTTTGCACACACCCAGCCCCTGCCACCCCCACACTCACACACACACACACATTCATCCCCTCTTTCTTTCTCACTTTCCCTATAATTATAAACAGAAGAAGAGTTACCCCCCACCTCTCTCTCTCTCACACACACACACACACACACACTTCTGCAAATGGAGGACCCCCTTCCTCCATCCACACCCCCGGTCAAGCCCGTATAACTGGTTACCATGACAACTGGGCCCCAGATCGCCATAAAGTTTTACAGCACAGAAAGAGGCCCGAAACTCCCACTCTGCTTCTTTCTTCTGTGTGTGTGTGTGTGTGTGTGTGTGTGTGTGTGTGTGTGTGTGTGTGTGTGTGTGTGTGTGTGTGTGTGTGTGTGTGTGTGTGTGTGTGTGCGTGTGTTACTGGGAGGAATGGTAAAGAAACGGAATCCATGTCTAAACAGACTGTAATCTCTCTCTTTCTCCTTCTCATGCTTTCAGAAGTTGTTTCCATAAAAAACGAGACTCGAGGGAATTGAGGCATTTTTCCATTTTTCATTAAATCGGGCCAGTGGGCGCATTAGGAGAATTAAAACGTATTTATGGAGCTGGATTTGCATTTCTTACAGGTGACCTTGCGCATCTGAAGGTCGAGGTCGGTTCGCATTAAATGTAGGTTTCACTGTTCTCTGTGTTTCACAGAGCAGATCAATAATCTGACCTGCTCCAGCTGCAGGGTCTCAACAACACTGGTGCTGCAGAGGCCGTTTTATCACATTATCCTGTCTTTGCATTGGAGCTGAGAGGGTTTGGGATAATTAGCACACAATGAAAAAAGCAGGACCATTATAAAGTATGAGCATTTATTAGCCTGATCAATGGCACTTAAAGCAACAAAACTGATCCAGACACTAAGGACTCTTCACTCAAAAATCTGTTTTTCTTCTTGTTCCTTCACTTGGATGTTGGTCTCTTCTCTGTGCAGAATGATGTATGTGCAGAGTTTGTTTTCATCTGGTGAAGAGGGGAAATATATCTGTGCTCACCTTAAATCTCAGTTTAAGACATGCACAAATAAGTTGGGGTTTTTTTGTTGTTGTTTTTTGATTTTTTTTTTTTTTGTGGAAAAACCATATCAGACACAAATGACTATTCAAATGATTTTTATAATCTTAAAACATGTCTGGAGGGGACTCAAAATGAGACAACACCCACAAAAGCTGTTTTAAACTAACAAGTCAGTGTCCATATTTTTTTTCACCATTAAATATCCTTCTGAAAATCATTGTTTGATAGCCTACGAAATAATACATAATCTTACCTGTCACACATCATCTACATTGATCTGCCACCATGAGCATTCGTTTTATTATATATTATTTATCTTTCATTTTCATCAGGCTTTACTCTCTTTATAATCAGTTAACTGCACATTACAGAACCTTGAAATACCTTCAACTTCTGCTTCTGTAAGTAAACTAATGACAGTGATACTACTTAAGTTAGAGTAGTAATACTACAAGGGAAAAATAAAATTACAAATAAAAATTCTACATTCAAAATTATGCTGAAGCAAAAGTAATTATTATGAGCAAAATATACTTAAAATATCAAATGCAAGCGCTCATGCAGCAGAAACGTGTTATATACAGTATAACATCATGTTTTATAACCAATGTATTAAGATGTAAGCAGCACTTTGATGTTACAGCTGGTACAGATAGACCTCATTTCAACTACTTACAGATTTATTCAATTGTAATTAGTGCACCATTGTGTCTGTGTAAACTATTACCAAAAACACACCTGGTCCCTAACAGCTCAAAAATAAAATATATCATATGTAAAATGCACTGAGTTACCAGTTTATTGGATACAGTTGTCTGATCCAGTACAACAGCTTTGAAGCAGATCCTACCTTTTTGAAGTTCAATGTTCAGTTTGGTTGGTTCCAAACTTTCAAAATAGATAGAAATGTTTTTTTTTATGAATGATCCGAAATCCCAAAGCCAGTGAGTTTGTCAGCTACTTCTTCTATTTTAGTTGAATAGCCCTAATTACAATAAGTTACATCATGAAAACAATCATTCACGAATGATATTCTCCAGCCTCAGATGTTCAGTGTGAATATGGCAAATATGTGAAAATCTTGTCAAGAAAATAAAGCTAATGCTGTTGATATTACTTCCACCACATGCCGTGATGCTGCATGTTAGAAGCTCATTTCTACCAAAGCCACATGTTTTCTTCTGGACATATGGTGTGTCTGAAATAGCAGAATCACAATAGCAGTGATTTTTGTTGCGTTGCCAAACATCTCTCCTCTAAAATTATTTAAACATTTTCAGAAATGTGTGGGGGGAAACATGTAGATCAGTCAACTCTCTGAAGGCACCCCCCGCACAATGAGTTCATTAAAGGGGTTTGTTCATTTTCAGCACCTCTGAGCCACATGTTGCTCTTTGATTCATGTTGAAGAGCAGCTGCGCACAAGACATTAATGTGTTACTGATCTGAAACTCATTCTATTGACTATTTTCATTCTCTGTGTAGTTTAATGTGTTGTGTGAGGAGTGTTACAATCTGTATGTGAGCAGGAGGCTATTGACTGGTAATATGTGGCCCTACACTTATATCAGACAATACAAAGGATCATTTTCACATCTTCAGGACATCTGAGGTTTGTATCTTTTAGAAATACTTTAGGCTCAATCTGAATTATTAAGCATTTTATCCTATGATCAGTAAACAGACGGAGGACTGATTTGTCATCCAAGGGTTTATCCTCAGATAGAGACTATTTATTGTCAATGTATTCTTTCATATTATCACAGATGGCGCCAAAGAGGTTAGTCTTGCAGCAAATATTTGGTCAAAGTATTAGTAGTAGTGGTATTATCTGCCGTTTGAAATAAATGCTCCTGCAGTGCGCAATCATGGCCAGGAGGTGGCAGTGTGGTACAGAGAAAGAAAGAAAGAAAGAAAGAAAGAAAGAAAGAAAGAAAGAAAGAAAGAAAGAAAGAAAGAAAGAAAGAAAACATGTCAATTTAAAAAAGGTGGATAACTTCATAATCAGTGCAATGTATCGGATGCAATAATACAATAATGTTAATCAATTTCATATTATAATACATGACTAAGAGCGTGTTACACATGCATTGCAGTTATAATCACCAGTTATTTAAAAATCCAATTTAAAAATCTGTTATTTATGAAGGTTGCAGATTTCATAAGGTTTCACCTATTTAAAAGGACATTTTGATAAATATATTATATGATCTGGAAGTAATGAAATCACCAGCTGTATGTGATCTCACCTTTTATTGACAAACCTGTATGATGGGTTTAATGTAGTCATTTTCCAACTGAAATGCATCCAGTAATTTAAGTTTTAAGGTGAAGTGTTCTTTGTCTGATCTCTTCACCATCATCCACTACCCGGTGTTTTCTTTATTTCCGTCTCCCAGGATGCACCGGGCTCCAGCCTCAGCTCTTTTACGGTTGTGTATTTCACCGGGTCTTTTATTGCCACCGACAGACAATTAAAGTCTGCTGAACACACGCTTGCTGCCCGTCAGCAGGCTGCGGCTCCATAAAAAGCGGCTTTCTGTGAAAAATGACCGGCCATGTCGTCACGGGGAGGGAGATTAGGAGCAGATAGAAGACCCACAGTGATCAGGGTTTTATTCTGAGCTCTATAAAATCAGGGACCCCACAGCATCCCACCCCAAACAGGTATCATTGACCTTGAGACTGAACCAAAGTGCAGCCTGGTGCTCCTTTATTTGCTGTTTTTTTTTCTGCATCCCACCTGAGCTGGGGCAACATGACAGCTAGTGTTCTGCCAAAATGTGTTTTCCCCTTAAACAATGTCACCAGGGAAGAAAGTCACCAAATAAAGTCATCCTGTGTGTGTTGATATTGGTCACATACCTGTTTCATACTCCTTTCAGTTTCGGTTTTAGTCCAAGGTGCTTACAATGGATTATAGCACTGGATCATGAACCTGTTCATTAGTTACCAGCAATGGCCTAGTCTCAGCTCCTTTTCAGCCTTGGCGCTCTACCAGACAAAGCTGTTCCTTGTCTCCATTACTGTGTATCTTAACTTTAGAACCATTAGCATATGGCATCCAAAGGGACAGGGATATCTCAGGTGTTTTAATTGGTGATCATGATTTCAAACTAAATATAATGCAGGTGATATTTTGTCAACCTTGTCAAATCCATCACACTCTTTACCAAAAGTCTTAGAAATTATTAAATCATTTGGCAGTTTCCCAGGCTATAAAATAAATTGGACCAAAAGTGAAGCCATTTGTTTAAATCACTGTACATGCATTACTTATCTTGGACCAGCTGTTTTTATCTGGAAAGCAGATGGGATGGAATATTTGGGTGTAATGATTAGAACACCTATTAATAAAATATTTGATTTGTATGCACAATTTTTATTACATTCTATAAAGGAAGACCTTCGGAGGTGGTGCCTTTGTCCTTATGGGGCAGAGCTGAAGTGCTGAAGATGAACATTCTCCCAAGATAAACTATTTTATTTTCCTCTGTTCCTTTGTATATTCCAAAATCTTGGTTTGATAATATAAACAGAATGTTCTCATCTTTTTTTGTGGAAGGACAAGAAGCCTAGAATTAATCAGAAAAAACCATCACTGCAGAGAGATAGAGGGGGTCTTGGAATCCCAGATGTTTATCTTGCATTTAATGCCAGATATCCTTTTATTTGGGGTTATAAAAAGGATAGAAACAAAGGTAGTTGGGATTAGCTGGAGGAGTATCTTGTAAAGGACAAGAACAAATCAATTTCATTATCATCACTGTGGTATCAACCTGATCCACCTACAAAGCTAGATTGTATTGTATTTATTTACAGTTTTTAACATAAATGATGCACTGAACCAGAGTTAGCTCAAAGCTAATTTACATCTGCAGTCCCCCACAATCAATACATACAACAGCACAACAGCTAACAGTTCAAAGCAAAAAACACATGGAACACATTATACAAAATACAAAATACAAAGCTACACACAACAGCACATCACATACACCCATAATGTCAACTAGAAATTAATAATCTAAACTTGTCAAATTAAAAGCAAGATTACCTGCACTAATGAGAAGACCATAGATGAAATTTAGATTCAGTGGTTATGGAGCTGCCCTGCAGTCAAGTCCTTTTGGACAGAAGTGTTTCATTCAATTTCAGTATTAATGAATAAAAATTACTCTCCTTGTCCTCCTCCTTGTGAGTTTATTTTGAAACCTTGTCCCCCCTATACAGGTTGAGTAGACCCTGTGATGATCAAATGAATAATTAATTGTGAGGCGTATTGTGTACTGGATACCCCTCTCCTGTGTTACATGTTGTGGTATAATTTGCCAATGTACCGTTCTGTACTTGTCGTTGTTGTTGTTGTTATTGTTGTTGTTGTTGTTGTTGTTGTTGTTGTTGTTGTTGTTGTTGTTGTTGTTGTTGTTGTTGATGATGTTGTTGTTGTTGTTGTTGTTGTTGTTGTTGTTGATGATGATGATGATGATGATGATGATGGTGTGGTGTAAAAGTGTAAATAAAAAAATAAAAAAAAGATATTGGTGACATGACTGCTCTTGAATCCTACATCTGTTACAACAGGATTAAAAGTGAAGCTGAAATACTCATTGTAAAGAATACCAAACTGTTAGATAAAAGCTGAGATCATAAATGTGTTTTTTATCTCTAGCAGCCATGTTGAAGTAAATGTATACATGTGGTATCAAGGTCTTTGGCACACAGTTTAACATATAGTGAGATATGTGAGGTAGTTTTACAGGATGATTCATCCTGACTTTGATGATATTCATGGATGGATGATATCCATGGATCTTCAAATCACCAGAAGACAACAAAGATACTGGACAATTATGTAAAAGTACATTCACTGATAACCATTTTTTAATGTCCAATACCACCTTTTGTAAAATTCTCGCTCTCTGCATATTTGTGTATGACAACTGCTGTTGCCAAGTGCTTGCTCATGGGGGAATAGTTGGGTCTCTGGAAATTAAAGAGTACGGTCTAGACCTGCTCTATGTGAAAAGTGCCCTGAGATGACTTTTGTTGTGTTTTGGCGCTATATAAATAAAATTGAATCGAACTGTGGCTAAGGTAAAGGAAATATTGTGGTTGTATATACAAATAAGCAAATAAAAAAGATCCTGGTTACGATTAATAAAAACAAGATTATTAATTGAAGGTCTGTGACACAAGGCGAACTTCATCTCCTGCATGAAAGTCAGCCGTGCAATATGTTCTACCACCGAAACCTCTACACCATTACTTTCTGCATGGCTACACTAAGGGCACACTACTTCCTGTATTTGCACTGAACACAAATATAGACATCCTTTGGGGAGCATGAATGTCTTTACAAAATTCTCCCTTGTACTCCCCTGTACCCCTGCACACATGCTTTTTTGCTAAAACCTTTGAATTTCATCATAATTCTTTGTGCAGTAACAAAAAAAGAACACATGCAGAGGAAATATAATTAAACATTATTACTGGAGAATAGTAGTAAACAAAATTAAATGTATTTCCTCCTGTGCTCAGATCTGCCAAAAGGGAATCAAAAAGAAAACAGAAATCAAAAAGAAATTTCATCTTATTTATTAACATCTTATTCAGAGTCTGTGTGAGGGAAAGTGACAATATTACAAGTTTCATTCTGAAACTGATACAGTACAAACTGACTCTTGATACTATAGTTAAACGTATCATTAGTTTATATCAAAATCAAATAACTTTTAAGCATTGAGGGAAGGGGATTCACTGGCTGAACCAGCCTGGTGTTCGTCTGTCTCATTTAGATGCAGTTCAGTATTAAGAACACTAGATGGCGAAAGAGAGCTAAACACTGAACACACTTTCTCTCCTCCCTATATAAATATGAATCCATATCAAACAGATTCATCTTTGAGTTCAGCTTGCAGTTTTCGTCAAATTTATGGCAGAGTAGTATGTGTGGTATATAATTGATGCAGTGATTGATTTTTAATATTTAAATACTGAAATGTTACAGCTGCAAGTAAAAGGAATTCATTCTTCTTTTGATTTCAGACTTCCTGTTTCCCAGTAGTACAATCACTCCAGTGCCAACAGATCCTCATGTCTGTACTGAATTAGTTTTATATACTTAAACAAGTTTTTTTTCCTGATTTCTATATTTTCAGTATTTCCATATTTTCATCAGTTTGTTAATGTTCAATATGGATCAAACCACCAAGACACAGTTCATAAATGTACAAACTTAGCTGGCCACTAAAACTAACTCTGATTGTAAATAAATCCAATGAACTACAGGAAATATATTACAAATAAAAACATAGGGAGTGCGCTTTTCTAAGCTTCAGGTGTCTCCCCGCTCTGGAACAGAGACATCACACATTTAAATGAAGTCTTTTCAACTTCTGATATCAAAGCTGTGCTGATTTGTCAGTCTGCCAGTATTTTCCTTCAAGAAACAACCTGTGTGTGGAGAAGAATCAACTGTGGGATTATTCTGTATTTGTTGCCATCATCACTAATCCTGTTCAGTTTTAGAAAGACTTTTTTTTTCTTGGTGAAACATTACATCTATTGACTAAATACTCAAATTCTATTGCTAACTTGTAATGTTGATTAACTGAGAATTTAAATGTGTTCTATTGTAAAATAAGTGGAAGTCAAGTCTGGATGAGAATCATCTGAATACTCATAGGCGAAACTTACTTACCTGACCTTTTCTGTTTTTTGTCCCTGGAGACAACACCTCAGCCAAGTATTATTAACACATTCAACTAATATTGTGTTTACAATCATGAATAAGCTTGTTTCTCATTCACACTTCTTATCATTCAGTGACAATTTGTAAGGTTCCACACCAGCAGGACAAATGTCCTGGTGAACTAATGAAGAGCTACGACCACCACACAAAGTGTCTCACTATCTGAAACCCACTGCAAAACATGAGCTATCAGTTACTACATTGCATGAGGCCAAGCATTACAGTCTGACTGATGTGATGAACAGAAGAGTCTTGAAAGCCACATTAGGCTGCGTGCATATAGCTATTTTGTTGGTCTTCATGGCAGGATGTTGACAGGCAATTCACATTTTTTACATTGCCACAACACTTGAATGCACATACTATACAACTAACTGTATATTTTTTCAGTAAGGTTGATCTTTTTTTTTCTCTTATCTGAGTTTTTAAAATACGTGTTTATTAATTATCTATTATTGTTTAGTGAAATGCAGTTGTAGCACCATTAATACACAGACATTGTATAAATGAGAATAAATGAATTACAACAGAATTTTGAAAATATGTAAAACGACAGAAATAGAACAAGATAGAGTAAGAAATACTACAGTAATAACGCAGTCAATTTAATTACTATATTTCTAAAAGAAAGTATAATATTACATATTATAGATACACATTTTGTACAAAATAACTTAAGTTGTAGTGCACAGAAATGAGGTAGTAATGAGGAAGGGTGCAAAGGTACGTAGTGCAAAAGGATTGTTATGGTGTTGTGCTGAAGAAATAATATAACAGACTAATGGGGCAGCACAGTGAAGATTCACTAGATTTAACATTGTATTTGTAGAAAAACATATAGAACATACCTCATATGAAGGGGTGAGAGGAGTGTGAGGAAGATGAGGTGGAGCTGAGGAGTCTGGCAGCCTGAGGAGAGAAGCTGCTCTACAGTCCGGTGGGACAGCAGAGGATCCGTCTGTATTTTTTTGCCAGACGACAGCAGGGTGAATAGGGTGAGTACTGTCCTCCAGTATTCTCACCACTGTCATTGATGCCGATTAGACGAGCACCAATAATGTTGATTCAGAGCTGACAGTGCAAACGCCATGCCACTTTGTGATGCGATCAGTCAGGATGCTTTCTATTGCTACTCTGTAAAGTTTAAACAGCTACAACTACTTTGTAGCTTGGGGATAGTTGTGGTCATGGTTGAAGGAAAACAACTTTGACTGCAGGTAGAATGAATATAAATGATGATGTGATTTGCACACTCAAACATCCACAAAAGGTTTTGTGGTGCTGTAACAATGTCACATCAGCTCCATCTTTGCCTCTGAGAGCCGACCATCATTATTTCAACCACCAGAAGTGATACTCAGAGTTTTTAAAAAGACTTTACCTTTAACCTTTATTTCTTGTCTAACAATGACATATAATTAATAAGTGATGTTCTAGCTTGAAAACTGGGTTTCTCTTTATTGTTAATATGTTGATTTTGTATTGAGGATTCAGTACAAAATAATAAATCAAGAAACCAAAAATCAAAATTACCTGTAATGGACATACATTTTAGACTAACTTAAATGATTTCCTTATTCAAAATAATAGATTTGGGAGGACTAGACAAAACAAAAGGAAATAGCAAGGCCTATATATTTTTGTTTTTCAGCTGATATTTTACATTATCATTAAACCATAAACCCTTATAGAATGTTTACATGTGGGTGACAAACAGCCTCAGTGTCTGACTGGTGACAAAGAAGCTTTGAACTAATCAAGTGAGTATGAACATCTCTAAAAGTGTTTTCAGTCAAATCCAAAAGATTCAGATTCAGTTTGGTTGAAGGGAAAGTCTATTGGGCGTAACGCTAGTGCAATATATTTTAATTAAGGGTGTTTTGGAAATTGTATCATTTGCCTTGATATAAAACACTGTCCTGGTCTGAATCCACATAGTTTGAGATTTTCTTATCCTAAATCAGCCTCTAAAAATATCTCTTTAAATAAATAATAAGGCACTTAAATGATGTGATGGTTCCTCCCTCCAAATCAAAATATATGTGTTTACCATCTAGATATTTCATCATAATCTAATATAGCCAATCTGGAAAAGATTTTAAAAGATATTACATAATGTGAATTAAAACCAGCTGGAACAGTCTCTCAGCTGATTAAATGAGATTGCTTGAATTCTTATTTTTATTTTCTTAAATCTGCTGCACCATGTTTTAAAAGCTACAGATGGACATAGCAAGAAAAGTGAGACGGGTGCTGTAAAAAGACTTCGGCACACACACATACACACATCTGTTCAGGTGTTGATAAGCCACCCAGGTAGAAATCTTCTCTTCCTTTAATGGGACTCCCTAGAAACTTGGCACACAACACAGAGTTTTTAGCAGCAGTTTTTATCAGGCACACAACACAGAGTGATGAACGTTCTCATTGGCTCGCATTGTGAATGCTAGAATGGATCAGGGTTAGGTTTAAGGTTAGGGTTAGGGTTAGGGTTTCACAAATCATCCCTCTGGCTGCTTCAATCAAGCACCACATGGCACTGCATTGGATAGTCTCATCACTTTTAGGATAAACTAGCAATACCGTAACCTAAACGTTGTTGATTAACTTAATCTTCACCTTAACCCTTAGATTAAACCAACAAAAGACCTCACGCCTAATTGTAACTTCAAACAGAGGTGATTGTTTATTTTTTTGTGATCATTGATTTACAAAGATACACTTAGATTTTTGCTCTTTCTACTGCTTGCATGACTACAACTGCGACTAGACTTCCCTGCAGATTTTCAAATAACTTTTACCTGACTGTTGATAATTTCTCAAATTGACCATCATAACTTTATACTAGTAAATATGTACAACAAAATAGTGCTAAAATACATTGACATTTAGATGGACTAAATTATGTCCAACAACAAAAATCTATCTTGTATCTTGCATCAGTAGATGCCCAAACAGGTTTACAAGACAGACTATCAATTTCCATGTACATAGATGTGAGACCAAATATACAAATTATAGGAAAACATGAATAGTATATTCTGTATGCCTTCATACCTGACATGCATCAAATAAACTGATCTCATATTGTATGTACTGCATTGTAATAAAACTAGCCCATACTTTGCCACTCAGTCAAACTTCTCATTTTCATCAAACCAAAATAATTCATTTTGTTCTGCATTCTTACAAGTTATTGCATAATGGAGGTTATCATATAAAGTAGCCTACAATAAAACTAAGTGCAATTTATTTTCATCATCTCCCAGGTCACAGACCAATTACACTCTACCTTCTTCACTTACCTACTTCTATTCCCAGGGGTAGGATACCTCTTCTCAGCTGGACATAGCATAGGGTTCTATTCTATGTATTTGAGGGTCCGTAGTATCACCAAACTACATTTCAGTTGGTGCAGTCACCAGAGGCAGTGCATGTTACAACTGTTTGGGTCTCACAACTTGAATAAATTAGTGTTTGTCAAAATTAAAAGTAACTGAGGGCCCTGTCTTACATCAAGATGCTCAGCCCATACAGGCTTACAAGGCACACACAAGAATTACTTCCATGTACACAGATGCGAGACCAAATATACAAATTATAAGAATATTTTAATCGAATATTATGTATACATTCATATATGGCATGCATCTGCACAAACAACCTATCTCATATTGACTGTCTGTATTATTCAGTGTAGACCCCCCATATGTCACACCCTGCCTGTATGAAGATTTCACTTTATGTATGTGTGTAAGCAAGTGCACGTCTCTTCCTCATGCTGCTACGGCATCTCACCCATCTGTGAGAGACAAAACAAAAATACAATCCATCAACTGAATTTAAAAAAAATATGAAGGCAAAAATGCAGGTGGAATTCTTATAGGCATTCTGTCTTTTTCTTAGCACAAAGTTTTAGTAACACAACAATGCACTACAGACTTTATCAGCGTGTTGACAGATGTATATTCTACCTGACATAGATTTTGACACATTTTGGAGAGGATCAGATTCACATCCTTGGGCTGCAAAACAAGAGAGGAACATCTGTGTAACGTAAAGTTAATTTGTTAACAGTTAGCTAACGTTAGCTAGCCAGTAAATTTCATCCAATGTGTTCATGGCACATGATATAGGGCACATGTTATGACAGTCTAATATTAGCTGGACAGTGCAGATTAAAAGTAGTAACCTACATTATTTGTACAAAACTAACATAACTCACCTTCCATCATGGAAAACTCATGAACTTACACTCAGAGCACAGGCTGAGATGGTCACAGAGCTCACCGAAGCGTGCACTGCTACATCCTGCAAAATCACCAGGTGAAATACCAATACTGCGTTTCGAATGGCATGCAGCTGCACTTACAAAGTGAAGTACGCACACAATTGGAACTTCTTCATCATACAATTGCACCTTGAACTTTGACCCCCTTGACCATACATCCTTCTCAGTCCATAGTGCAATATTTGAATATTGTTGACAAAATGGTTAGTGCTTAAATGCGCTGTCATCTGTCATTGCGGCTTCTGTCGCTGCACTGGCTTCCATCATTGTACCGTCAATGCACTTCCATCTGTCCATTCTACGAGAGCAACAACGTGGCGGTCAGTGCAGGAAGTGACTCAGAGGTCAGCTGATCCCACACACATCTGCTTCTTATCACCATGCCAACGCTGTTTGTGTGTATGCGTGGACCAGGAACCCTCATGGGGACAAGGATTTGTTTACACGGTCACACTGTGGGGACTTGCCTCCCTTTTTGGGGATAAAGAGCAAGTCCCTGTAACATGAATAATTCAATCCAAATCCCAAACTGTGTTTGTGTATGTTAAATAATGGAATAACAAGTAATATTGATGGTGTTGCCTTCTAAACATTTATTTTATAATCACTATAAAGTCATAGTAATATTATAACAGTATTCTCTTTTAAGGCCTGTCAAACTTATATTGTATCATAGAATACTGTATTGGCATCACAAACCACAGATAAACCATAGAAATGAGTTAGGCAGTATTTATTGCAGGGCTGTATGTTGTATATAGAGCCCAACAGATTGTCAAAGTATGCATAAATAATTCAAGCATACATACACAATATTTAAATGCTGGTCATATAAAACAGGACTGTGAAAAAACTTCAAGGTAAAAGAGATGGTAAATGGTTATCATCAGGACAAAACTGCAGCATCCATCATTTAACAACATCACCAAAAACAAACTGTGTTTGAGTTTTATTCATTTGCATGAGTTAAAAATAAAACAGACAGAAATAAAAATGATAAATAAACTGCAAGGAGAGGGAAAAACACCTCTATCTAAATAAAAATAAACATCACAGAGGTTTAAACATGCTGTTAAAACTTTAAGAAAATTTTAACCTGATGACGTCTGTGAGTAAGATGTTTAAGTTGAAGTTTAGATGACAGTCTGTTTGCATTAAATGAAAATCTGAAGTTTGAAAAAAATGAAATTATCTGCAAGGCTAACCTCTCTGAAATGTATTGTGTATATACAAACACTGATATCACGAATTGTAAGAACCTGAAGTTTTGTGGTGATTGTATCTGCAGGGTCTTAAAAACAATGTCTGACTTAGTCAGCGTAGTAGGACTGGTCATAATGTCAAAGGGAGGAGCTTAGTGGATGGTCATATCATAAATCTCAGCTATAAATTGACCATTCAAGGATTCGAATTGTCATTGTTGCATTTATCAATAAAAGAATATACCAGTAACTCCATTACTTTGACACTGAGGTCTGGCTTGTTGCAGTTAGTCTTTGCCATATGTGGAGAAATAAGCCATCTGGTCACTCCAGAGTTATCTTTTTTGCATGTTGTGTCTTCTTCCCTGGCTAATTACCACGGGTAAGGAGCCACCTGGTATTGTTCAGAGTTGGATGGTTTCCGAACCCCTTGACTTCACTGTGAGTAGGAGACTTCTGTTGAGTGTCTAAGCTAACTGTTGATGGTCAGTAAATACATCCAGTAAATACCTCCTTTCTACAGCAAAGTCTCTTCAGGGGGTTTCATCCTCACCACTCTCCACTCCACTCACATATCTCCCGCAATGTGGACCATACTGTGTACAGTCTTTTTTTTCATTATTGTGTGTTTATTTTTTATTTGTTTGTTGTTGTTTTTTATTTATTTTTACTGTTGTTATGCTTGCTTGCTAATTTGTTTTTTGGCTTCCAGTGCCCTTGGGGAGGACACTTGAACAACCAGCTGGGTTTCCTCACAGCTGTTTTGTTTTGGATCTTTTTTTTATCTTAATTTTGTGGTTTCTGTGCAAATAAACAAACTAAAATGTGCTAATCAAAGCTTTCACAGCAACACTAACAGCCTCACTGGTTTCTTAATGATGTCCAACATGAGTCAATGTAAATGAGGGAGAAAATCAACCTGGATGGATCTCACAGCGCAACCCCTCGAACAGCAACATGCCTTCACCTCTCTTCTAAACAACCAGGCTACACAGTCCCATTTATAAGGTCAAGATCATTGTAGATGGCTGTAAAATTTCACAGATGACTAGTGCGTTGGCTGCCAGTACATTTGGTTGTTTAACAGCCGCATGCAGTCTCAAACTTTCCCTAGCTTTGTTTGAAGAGGACGAAGTTTTCTGTTCCTTGCTGCATGTTGGGCTGCTGCTCATTATAGACAGGAATGTGTGTGTTTGTGTTTGTGTGTACATGTGCATGTACTCCGAAGGTTGCTGTATATTCAACACCCAATTCCTCTCAATGTGTCTTTATCTTAGTCCAGTATTTTGGGAATTATGTTTATTATGGACAATTCTGCACCTCAAGATTTACATCCAACATTCAGTGCCAATGCAGGAAGTAGTCCTTTATGTATTAAGACAGAGAGTAAGTGTGTGGAGGTCTCTTGGGGTGAATCTTTTCATAGCCTTAATCATAGTTGCCATTCTCAGATACTGTAGAGGGCAAAAACAAAATATTATCATAGAATGTAATTCTGGCATTGCAGTTTCATCCAATATTACAGGGGGATTCCACCTTTTTTTAGACATCCATCTGCTTACAGATCTTGGGGAATACTACTGCATGGGTGAAAAAGTAGTATAAAGCCTTCTGCGTCTCCAGAAGGAGCTGTGTGAAATCTGATAAACTGCCTCAAATGATGTCACTTGAGTCAGCATTGTTTGGGGCTGAAGACTACAATTTTGAAAATGAAAAAAATCTGGAGCTGTGGAGTTAGAAAGAGGTGAGGTTACCAGACCTTTGTAGCCCGCTCCTCATCTCTGCTGGAGGCTAGCAGCTTCAGGCTACATTAGCCGCTACTAGCATAATACACTCAAAATCTGTACAGTCAAATAAATTGAGTAGAGTTACATTGTGGGTAATATAGGTGCAGTTTTGACATGGAATAAGAATGTGTGGGGAAAAAAGAGACAATATCTCTGGTTCTGCTGCATTTATTTTGATCCTTTAAAAAAAAAAACTGTCCATAATGAGTCTGACAGTGTTGTAGAAGTGCAATGTTTAATTGGTGGAGTACTCTTATTGTCATAATAACATCTTAATTTTCTTATCTAGTAATAGGCTAGAATAGTGTCACTAAGGATAGTGGCTTTATCCTTACTGATGGATGTCGAGGAAACAAATCAGAATATGTCTGACACCCAACAAGACAAAGTTGGCGGGATGGGTTGATCAAGTGGAACAGTGTGTAGGACAGATCATTACTCCCACAAGAAACCTGATTGGATACAGCCAGTCCATTCATTGTTCTTGCTGTGCAATCCCACCAGGGCTCTCTGTCAAGAAGGACCATATGACTTTTTAAGACCTTTGTACAACATTATGAGGACAAGAGCAACATACAAATATCAGTCGCACAAATCAAACTTTTATATTTTCATTGCTGTTTAGGGATTGTTTTCATGGTGTCATTCAGGAATATTAAGCAGGTCCCATTATTTCAAGGTGAAGATGATATTCAGCTTTTTTTTTTTTTTCTAAATTCTTTTTTTTTTCCTTTGGGGTTGGAAGCTCTCTCATTTAATTAGTTTGAGTTGAATTGTTTTATTTTTCAGCTGCAAAATGTTCTTCAAGCTTTGTCTGCTGAAGCAGGAAGCCTATAAACCTGCCCCACCACACTGACCTTTAGACCAAGGTGTGTTGTCCTTGGTCTGTTTGCAACAAAAGAGGTCATCTGTGTAAAAAACACACTTGACTTCTTTTGTGTAAGTTCTGATCCTGGCGCTGCATGGGGATGTTTCCAGTGAATATACTGAACAGTGCAGGGAGTAATAACAACCCTGGTTGACTCCACGGCCTCGTTCAAAGAATACTTCTCTGTTCTGTCCAAATATTTTAATCACACAGTCAAGTATTTTCCCACCGGAAACATCATGGAGAAGCTATAATGAAAGACTGTTGTGCCACAGAGAGTCCAAGTCTTTTTATAATCATCAAAGAGAGCATACAGGTTTAGAGTTTTGATGTACATGCTTTTGTTGTCTATGCTTTTCCTAAATCAATTTTAGGATCTATATGTTTATTTTCAACTTTTCAGCTTATCTACTGTGCTTGATATGATCAACACCATACATTTCTCAATTTTTTAAAAAAAATCTTCCTGCTTTTTGAAATCCCTTGAAAGTAAAGTCCAGATTTTGAATGTTTTGTACTAACTAACATTTTAAATTTCTGAAATGTGGCTTACTGTTATGTTTTTCATTTGTGCTGCTGTAAATTGTCATGTAAATCTGAAAAATATTACTTCTAAACAGTTACTACAGTTCGTCTATGGTCTAATGCGTCTTTGATTAAGTTTAGTTCATCATATGTGTATTTTCAGTCTATTAGTCTATTAGTTGTTTGTTTGTTTTTGTATTGCTTTAAAGTTTTATCAGACTAGTGGCATATTCATGATGAAGCTTTGCACATGTAATAAAATTTCCTTTCAACACTTATTTACCATATTACCATCACTTAGACTTTGCTTTTCGATGCAAATGGAAATGTTTAAATACATGATTAGTACTATATGGTTTATTCAACCTTTCTCTTTGCCATTTTTACATCTAAATTCCCGTAAGTACAGAGCTGGTGCTGGATAGACAGTAGACAAATAAACACATTTTGTTTTTTTAAAAGAGTTATCCATTAAGTTTTATCCAGATCAGAATTTAAATTAACTAAGTTAATTTAGTTCATTATGCTTATTTAGAAAGTGGATAGTAGGGACGTGCAGAAAACCTAGTATTTGTATTTGTATCTGTATTTGTTGAGGCAGCAAAATCATTTGTATTTGTATTCGAATAAAAGTGGAAAGAGGCTTAAAAATCCTGTTTTTGTTTTTATCACGCTTTTAATTTTAGAAAATTAAAGTGTTACAATAAGTGTTCATAAATAAACTACCTTATGAAGGAGGTCCCCACACTGGGTCTTGAACTGGAGTCTCCCTGATCATAGACAACTGCACTGACTACTGAGCTAAAAGTTTACTCATCGCCTCATTGCAGACAGACCTCTAACTAACAAATATTTTTAAAATATTTGTATGAAACAAATATTCATAAAAAACACGTTATTTTTGCTTTGCCGAATAATGTATTTGTATTTGGGCACACCCCTAGTGGATAGGTAGATATGTTGATGTGTACATTTTCATGTGCGATAATTAGATCATTAATATTATAATCTCAGAAGTTGTAGTCATCACATCAGTGGTTGAAGAGTGCAATATGTGGAGGTTAAAGCTAGTTATTGAAAAATTATTTGTTTAGATATGTAGTATTTCACAAAAAAATCAAAATCAGAACTTAACTAGACCAGCATTTAGAAACAATTCATCTAGTTTATCAGAATTGTGACAAATGAATACATGATGTCTCATGTGATTCTTAATGTAAGTGTTTTTTTCATGATGTGGTAAGAACCATCTCTGTCTGTGGGGGAAGATTGTGGTGGTAGGTTGTGGTTGTACATCTTGTTTCTCACTCATCTTTAATGTTTTTAGTCTTCCTGGTGCCACTGCTACTTTTCAAGACCGCACCCTGTGTCAGCAATGATTGTCTGTTGTTTTATATGTTGTAGTTTTGTTTCTTTATAATGTTGATTCTTCTAGGGTGAAGCAATAAGGATGTATTGTTTGGCATTTTCCCCTCACACAATAAAGATATCTTTCTGGAGAAACCTGTTATAGAGACCTGTTATAAATACAGTCAATTACAGGATTATGTCATTGTCCATGACTGTTGGTACCACCCACATATCTCTGAATCATAGTCCTAAATGTTTGATGATGTTTATAAGTTTGATTTGTCCCTTGTGATTTTCATTTCTTACTTTGTTATGATATGTACTATGTATGACTAATAATTCTCTCCTCAGTATGTCATAGAATAAATGAATAAATACCTAATACTGGTTCAACACTACAGACAGATATTTAACATCATCAACCCTTCTTGCATACCTCTGGTTATTAGAGACCCGTGACTTGTAACACAGATTTAGCTACAGATTAGAATAATATTACCTGCGTTTCAGAACATGTTAACAGTAATAACTCCCCTAAAAAAATATTGTCATTCATTAATTGTTTTCTTATCTTTTTCATGCCCCAAAACATTTTTAAACATTCATAATTTCAACTTAGTCTATTATATTATATTATAGGGGTGTGCAGAAAGCCCAGTATTTGTATTTGTATCTGTATTTGTATTTGTATTTGTATTTGTATTTGTATTTGTATTTGAATAAAAGTGAAAAGAGGCTTAAAAATCCTGTTTTTGCTTTTATTACGCTTTTAATTTTAGAAAATAAGTGTTCATAAATAAACTACCTTATGAAGGAGGTCCCCACACTGGGTCTTGAACTGGAGTCTCCCAGATCATAGATGACTGTGCTGACTACTGAGCTAAAACTTTACTCATCATCTCATTGCAGACAGACCTCTAACTAACAAATATTTTTAAAATATTTGTATGAAACAAATATTCATAAAAACAAGCCATTATTTGTGCTTTGCCGAATAATGTATTTGTATTCGGGCACACCAATATTATATTATTATGTTTTATATACATATTGATTACATATAGGTTGCTGTAAAAGCCCAATTACTGGCATTTAGCAAATTCAAATGGATTCACATATCATTGTTATGTAGTTATTGCAATATGTCTGCATGCATTGTCCACCAGTGTGCAGTTAAACTCATTTCCTCTGAGGTAGCATTGTCATATTCATGCTCAAATTCTGGCTCTAAAACATCTGCATAATCACTTGGAACAAAAACATAATCCTTTATCATCAGTTGCTTCAGAGACATGTGCTGCTTCATTCTTGTGGCTGCATTCATTCATAGTTTCAGTGACACAAAACCAAGCCAAAAAAGAAAATACTACATTACCTATTAATAACTGCTGCCTGCATAAAGACCTGAGGTATGCGTTAAAAGATTAGAAATACCTCACCTATTAAATACCTGCTTGTAGACCATTTACAATATTTACTGTGTAAAAAATAAAAGACACCCAGCATGATCTGAGCCGTCTGGATTATCACCATGTCAGTATCATCACTGAATGAGGTTTTGTGTTTCAGCTTTAAAACTGTGATTCCTCCTAGAAATGTGAACTGTGAGTTTGTTTTGGGATGAAAAAAAAGAAGAGGAAACTCGAGAGAAACAGCCACCAGTAACCACAATATCCATTCTATCTCCAGAAAAGTATATATGCTTCCTTCAAAAATCAGTTTCATGCTATTTATGTACACTGAATTGACCATTTATCTGCTTTATAAATGCAGTAAACTCCATTCAACTCATTAAATTTAGGTTGAACGCAGTTTCAGGTGTGACAGTAAAGATAAACATACCTTCTAGGCATTTTTAAAATCAGATTGAACCATTTTTGTTTCCATAGTATTTGACACAAGACTTAAAGTCTGAGTAGCACTGCATTTATTACACTATATGATGTCATCCACCACCACACATACACACACACACACACACACACACACACAGGCTTTGTTGGAGGCCTGTCCGGCTGTATAGTGTGTTTACAGTCATTTCCTTTTCTTCCTGAGCTGTTAAAACACACACAGAGAGAGAGAGAGAGAGAGAGACCCTGATCTGAGGTAGGACTGATTTTATTGTACTGCATATCTCAGTTAAAAGTCATTCCAATGCATTCTCATAACAAAATGACAAAATAGGTCTATTTCCAATGACTAAATCTCAAAATACTACAACTGAAGTCCAGTTTCTATCAGTTTCTTTCCATTCTTTTCATCAACTAACAGAGGCTGAAAGTCACCATGTTTTATTTTTATTTATAGACTGCACTTAACTGTCTTTGTATCTTGAAAACTAATCATTGAGACATACAAACACAGTACGTTTCTTAGTAAGAAATATCAAACAAAATCCAGTATCTAAAGTTTACTTTATTCTAAACACAAAAAATGTGAAGTCTCTTGTCGTCTTTTTTAATTGGACCTATTTGAAGCTGCAAAACATCTCTAATTTTATTTGAAGGTGTTTTTGTTAAAACACGACTGTTCATTCCAGTGTCCATGTCACCACCCTTTTGCCCCCCCAGGCCATTCCAGGCCATTCCAGACCAGACAGGGGCCAGACTACTAACTGTTTACAAGCTGTCTGTCTGTCTCAAGTTCAACTGCAAAGTCCAACCTGGAAAACAAAAAGACAGTCCGCAATGCAGACGGAGGAGGAGGAGGAGGAGGAGTAGGGGGAGGAGGGGGAGGAGGAGAGGGAGATGGTGGTAAAAGCGGTAGGGGAAGTGTGTGTGTGTGTGTGTGCTAATGCGTGTGCGTGTGTGTGTGCGTGTGCATGTGCATTGTGTGTGTGTGTGAGGGAGGGGGGTCTCCGTTGGACATGAACTTGAGACAGAAAAACGAGCCTCAGTCCTGCATTCCTGGTCTGAAGCATAAAGTATACTCTGGGGAGCTCTGTGTGTGTGTGTGTGTGTGTGTGTGTGTGTGTGTGTGTGTGTGTGTGTGTGTGTGTGTGTGTGCGCACATGTGTGTGTGTGTGTGTTTGTGTCAGGGGGTGGGTCCTCTCTCTCTCTCTCTCTCTCTCTGTCCCATAAACTGCCGTCGAATAGAATAGAATAGAATAGAATAGAATAGAATAGAATAGAATAGAGGAGAAAACTTCAGCTATTTTTTTTGTTCAAACATTTTAGAAGCTTGTTGTGTTATATGCTTGTCTGTACAGAAGGATGGAAGATGGATGATGTTGGACAGGAGGTGGAATCAGGAGGGCAGCTGTCTGTCTGTCTGTCTACTGACAGCTGACAGTCAGAACCTCCTTTATTTCTTACACCCAGGGGGAAGAGATGTGTTTTCTGCTCTCCTACAGTTTACAGATACCATGCAGAACTTTCATGGGAATTAAACGTCCCATATTATAGAAAATCAAGTTTTCCTCTGTATATCATCACCTTGGAATTACAAGGTTCTATGTGTGGTTTTAAAAAAGCTGAGGATAAAGTTTTCACATACTAGATATACTCCAAAATGTATGATATCAAAATCCTATCACATGTTTTAATGGGGGTTTCTATAACAGGTGGACTGCAGATAGAAGTTTCTATTGAAGGATTTGGAATTATAAGATTCAGCAATGATTTTTTTTAAAGTTGCCAATGTAGTCTTAGTTTTAGTACACAAAATCAATGTATTGACGACTGAATGGAGTTATGATGTAAGAAATTCAGGAACAGACAACAAACCATAAAGATGTTTTAATTCACAGACATCAAACATTTTCACTGACAGAATCAATGCTTATGTTTTCTCTCCTCGTCTCACATTTCTTTCAGCTGCTGTCCCTCTGTCTGCTGTGTTTTCTTAATCTTCTGTTATATTAGCTGCTCCCAAATTAGCTTTGACTTTTTTTTGACTGCATGAGCTCAGGACATCACTGTCATTGTCTGAGCTCTGAGCTCTGCTGCAGTACACAAAACAGATGCAAATTCACTTGAGGTATACTTAGCATCAGATGGCTAAAATGTTCAGCAGCTCATCTGCTAGAAACCTGAATTCACCTTAGAGTCTTTAAAATTTTAGCCATAGTTGCTTTAATTTTTAAAGCAGTCACAGTAACTTTGATTTATTAAATTAACATCTAATTCTTGCTAGCAAAACTTCTGATGATTCACAATTTCCTAATCTTTTCAGACTCTTTAACTGCAGTCACAGAGCAGTGAGGCAATGTGATGGAGGTGGAACTTGACGTTACAGTTGCAACATACAGTAAATACAACACATCTAAAATTATAGTTATAGATAGATAGAAAATTATAATATTCAAATAAATATTCAAATGATTTTACTGAAACTGTGTGAATTTATTGAATTTCCCAAAATCCATCCTTTTCCCCTCACTCCGTACTAACTGTCATCTCAGCTGGGTTTGCTACTCATTGGCTCTCCTCCCAGAACGACTGAAATCCATCCAACTGGGCTGGTTTGTAACATACGCCTGCTTCTTCTCTCCATGGAGCTGCTGCCCTCAGCCAGCCAGAGTCCACTCGTGCTGCATATTCATTCAGCTTTGAAGTGAACTACATTTACCTGCAGAACACTGTGACAGTCATTATCGTGATCCTGAGGAGACTCCTGACTGACTGTGAAGTCGCAGAGGAAGACCGTGCAGCTCTGACAAACAGGAAGCACCGTCTGCTTTCAGGAAAAGCAAGAGCTATAAGTTATAAGTTCCTGTCCTATAACTCCAGAGAGGATGATCATGTATATAGAACCACAAACGTACCTGTTGGGTCTCATCTGAAGACGCTGATTTTAATGCTCTGACACCTATTGAGGTGAGTTTTGGGTTAGTTTTCAGTTTTTTTTTTCTTATTTTAATTATAAAATAAATACCTAGAGTCCACACGGAATTATACAAACTCTATAAATAAAAAATAAGGACATGTGTGATTATTTGTACAAGTACAAATGTGGCATGAGATCTCACTCTGCCAGCTCCACTGACTCTCCACCTTTCCATTCAGAGATTGCAGCTGTCTGCAGGCAGGAATGTAAAGTGCTCTGTGTCTATTCACTTGGTTTTTACTACCATAGCAGGTCAAACCATGCATCCACTATCCTGCTTTCTGCTCCATTCTATTGTTTTAACGCAGTTCTAACAAGATGCAAAATGTACTTTTCTTTCTTTCTTTCTCTGTGAAAAAATAAATCTATATACAGACTGAACTCAAAGGCAGCCTTCTGAAAGAGCACTGAAAGAAATGAATTTAATTTTAAAAAACTTCTCTTGATTGTTTTCTTTCACTTTTCTTTTTCATTCAGAGACTTGTGAATATTTCTTCCATTAATTATCAGAGTGCTATGAGCTCTGACCTCTGACATCTTGTTAGTGTTGCTGAAGCATGGAGCTGCAGCTGCCTCGCTGTGTCTGTCTGCATGAGATTCAGATGTATTCCTGTTTTAAAACATTTGAATTATGTCTTTGCAGATAAAACCAGTTTAAATTAGATTTGTAGTTATAATGATCTCATTTCTATTCATCTGACTTTGCTGGCACTGCTGCCAACTTGTAGCATTTTTTTTTTTTTTTACCTTTTTATGTTACTTGCACGTCCTGATTTTCCTGCTCATGTTTACTGTATATAATGTTTCCTCTTAAGTTTTAAACTATTCAAATAAAGTATGACAGACTGGACTTATATATTTATTT
Source organism: Thunnus albacares (assembly GCF_914725855.1). Classification (NCBI taxonomy): domain Eukaryota; kingdom Metazoa; phylum Chordata; class Actinopteri; order Scombriformes; family Scombridae; genus Thunnus; species Thunnus albacares. The sequence continues at coordinate 2,895,666 of NC_058122.1, read as the reverse complement.
ATTACATTCATTCATCAGCTTTCCAATGCTGTCTCCTGCTCTGTATATACATAAACTAAATGATTCATATATTATACATATATTCAATGTACAATTATTGATCTTATAGCATATATCATTGTACATTATATTCAATACATATTACAAAGCTAACATCATGGCCCTAACTTTAGCCAGTTTGTTTTTATTTTATATTGGACTTAATCAGTTTTAGTTATTGCAAATAATTTTGCTTTTTAATTACATTTGTTTTTTATCTACATCATGTGTTTCTGCTATTTGACATTTAAACATACCATAGCCTATAAAATGCAATTATTTTATTTTGTTTTATTTTATTTTTTTTATCATTTTTTTAAATTTAAAATATTCTGTTTTGATATTGAAGAAGATACATTTTATTTATCTATTTATTGGGAATTTTGTTTCGCATTTGCATCGAGACATTTGCAGAAATTTTCATCAGTAATTTACCTCCACTGCGTTATTTATATTTACTCACAAATAAAGCGTTTTATAGACATATTTATTTTCTGATGTCAACGTGATAATATATATATATATACGTGTGTGTATGTGTATGTATGTATGTATGTATGTATACACACACACACACACACACATATATATATACATATATATATATATATATATATATACATGTATACAAGCAGGTGGGAATGTGACGAAACCTGATGTAAAAAAAATATATTTTTCATTCAAATGATATGAACTAATATGATGAGAAAATAAACCAACATGCGTGGACTGAGTTTGCGTGTGATTTTGTTGTGATGTGTGTAAATAAACTAACACCTCATGAGTCGGGTGGTGAGGCTTGCAGGCCTCCTCCTCGTCCTCCTCCTCCTCCTCCTCCTCTTCCTCCTCCTCTCTGTGGTATTTGGACTAAAGGGGAGAAAGAGCTTTATGAGCTTCAGGGCTTCCGTCAGTATTGTTGGTTTTAAAGGAGGACAGAGACGGAGCAGTAAAGAGAGTCAACAGGCCAGCAGAGCACACCGCCGTTTGTCAAGTTCAATGTTAATGTTTAACGGTCCGACACACACACACACACACACACACACACACACACACACACACACACAGCACACAGGAAGTGGAACTCGGGTTTACAGTGACCAGAATCGAGCTTCTTCTTCTTCTAATTATAAAATGTCTGTTCCCAATTAATATTTGATATACTAGTCTATTGATAATGTATTTTTCCTGCTTCTCTCAGACATATGCGCATGATCATAAATGCATCGTGTGTTTAAAGTATAATTTCACTTTTCAAAGAACGTGAAGCTTTATATTAGAGTTGTTTAACCACCGCAGCACTGCAACTGTAACCCTATTTAAAATATCCTAAAATCCTAATATTCTGTATTCTCAGTCACATCATTAAAAATCTACAGTAACTCTCTCCCTCTCTCTCTCTCTCTCTCTCGTGTGTGTGTGCGTGCATACACGACGAACGTTGCATGAGTGTATCTTGGCACTCGTTATTTAAACAACATTTCATCAAACCACAAAAGGCCTGGATCAGCAGAAACTGACAAAGTTTAAATTCACACGTCTGAAGATATGCAACACTTAAAAGACATTATATTTTCCCTCCTTTTTTTTTGAGATGTTAAAAGTTAAACACACAAGCAAAAAGTTTCTTGTGAACGTCCAAAAAAATAAATGTCCATGAAGCAGAGCGACTGTGTATTTTATTATTTGAATGTTTGGACACAGGGCAGGTTCATTCCGCCTCTCCAGCGGATCAAATGTGTTTTTTTTGAAACAGTGAATTCATATTTTTTGCCACCACAACAATGCTAATGATATCTTAAAATTATTTACTTCACTCACTCATAAATATCTGCATTCCAAGATTTGAACCTAACACTTAACACAGCACCAACAGTGAAGTATTATTCAGTAGGTGCGCAGCCTGTCTGATCTGTTCTGGAGGAAACGTCTCGGCCCTGCATCAGAGGACAAAAAACAAACACTGAGCTGATCCAAACAGACGTCGATGCTCGATGACGCGCATTGAACAAAATTAAAATCTTTGCTTACAATGAAATAATAATAAGCCTGAGGAGGACGCACAGAAGCTTTAATAAACCGTGTTCACATCCAGAAAGATTTGACTGCGCGATTCAGTGCTGAACATTTTAATCAAAGAAAGAGGAGGCTTCTGATTTGTTAGAGTTTGAATGACGCCACTAAATACAGAACACATTTATATTGATATAATAATCTGCAGGATGAATGCATGTGCTGTTTGTTATCCAGCTGATGCTGCATAAAGTTAATTTTGCATTCAACCCAGACTGTTTATCTGCTTTGGTATTAAAGCTGACAAATGTTCCACATGACATCAGAATCACCTAAATCCTCTACAGAACAGCAGCCGTGAGCGCGAGGCAGGCCTGATAAACAGTCATGAACTCCAGAGAGGCGTAGACTGCAATTACACTTATTGAATCAGTCAGTAGGAAGACTCAGCAGCTCGGACTGTGTTTGGGAAAGAAAAACCTCAGAATTCTATGAAAATATTTTTGTGACGTTCAGTTTGTGCTTGGATGTAAAAAATGTTGATGTGATTAAGAAACAAAGGGTCTCTGGATGGTTAGAGTCTGTCTGGCTGCTGATCGTGATGAGGATGATGATGATGATGAAACCACCAAACCTTTTACACTGAAAAACTGACGCAGACACGTCACGTGTGCCCGCAGCTAGCCGTCAGTCACTTGTCGCTGTGACGCGCAGCAGAAGCGGTGTGTGTGTGTGTGTGTGTGTGTGTGTGTGTGTGTGTGTGTGTGTGTGTGTGTGTGTGTGTGTGTGGTGGGGGTGGGTCTGTACCAGACACAACTGCACACTGCTGTTGTAAAATGTTTGCGGGAGAGCAGCCCGTTCCCCGACAGCCTATAGCTGGTCATGTGACTCTCAAGGTCAAGGGCTGATTTCTCTCTCTCTCTCTCTCCCTCACACACACACACATACACACACACACACACAAACACACACACACACACACACACACAACGTAGGATACAATGGTATGCAGGACGCACAAACAGAAGCTTAATAATTTAATGTCTCTAATCTGTTGTCTTCTTCTCTCCAGATGTGTCTGTTACTGTTTAAAGATGCGAAGGTCTTTTGAGCAAATGAGACATTTATAAAACAAAAACTAGTTTCAAAGCATTTCTTTTATTATTTTCTGCTCAGCCTCTGCTCTCTTTGCCGCTTTTTCGCTTCACGTCTATAAATGTTTTCTCCATTTTCTTCATAAAACATTTGAAGAAACTCTAAATTACAAACACGCACATTAAGTTAATAGCACGATTAGTAACGGATTTTAAATGATATATACTTAAACTGATTTCATGTAATTATATATATATTTATTTAATTTTTTTCTTATATTTATTCCACTTTTTGATGCTCTGCACTTGACAGAATCTGGGCGGGAAATTGTAATAGTTATGAGACATTATAGAATTTGAATCCAGCAGCTGAAGGAAGATGAGCTTCTTCAACTAAACACTCACATGAGGGAGAACAACGACATAAACTATATTGCTCATAGTGTGATACGCTTAACATTTTTCAGTGATGTTTAGTTAGTTGTTCACACGAGTCTATGCAGGCCTGTGAAACGATAGCAGGAAATGAACGGCATTGTTGTGGTGATGTCTCAGAGGGAGGCTCGATCCAAATATGAATCGACAGTCTCATAAACACGTTTAATCTGGGGGGTGGCGGGATCCTTCTCTTCTGTTTGTCCAGTTCACAGATTATCAACTTTCAGCCTTTGATATGAACTGAATGTGGATTTTGTTTGCACATTTTTATGAGCAACGACCAGCAAAAATAAAAACAAAGTTTGCGCGTTTAAGAATCCAAAGATTCCAGTTTACATATTGATGAATTTAAGATGTGAAGGACAATTAAGACCTAATAGAGACTACAGCGGGATTAAAAGAATTTATTAAGATTTGCACTATACTTTGATCACTGGTTTACAGGCGTTATAAACATTATGGACAGCATAATAGTGTGTTTTCGGCTATAGGGCTACTGGGCACGACAACACTGACAAACAGTAAAACAGACAGTAGACAGACAGTTACATCAAAGCAGGCAGAAAGGTGCTGTATTTACAGAATGCCTCTTCAAGATTTTTCAGAGGGCTTTGGTTATTTTTCTTTAATCTTATTTTGTCCTTTATGTCCTTTTAATTCTTCTTTTTCTTCCATTAGTTGGCGCACAGAGATGCGCACAGTCCGTCAGGAGTACCACGCAGAGTTTCTTTATTTTTCCTCATTTTTTGTCATTTCTCTCAGTTCATTTTTTTTTTTTAAATGTATAACACGCAAACACAACAAGTTCGTTCATTAATCGTCCAAACCCGCACGCTACGGCGCACTGTTCTTCACTTTAGCCACGAATTTCTTCTCCTTCACCCTCCTGTTCTGGAACCAGATGGTGATCTGTCTCTCCGACAGGTTGGTCGCGGCTGAAATCTTCCTCCTCTTGTCCTTGGTGATGAATTTGTTAGCGGCGTATTCTTTCTCCAGCTCCTTGAGTTGGAGCTTGGTGTACGGTATCCGCTTCTTCCTGCCTCGGCGGAAAGGCGAGCCGTCGTGCTGGTGCGCCACCACATCTGTTAAAAAAAGCGGACAAAGAGAGAGGACAGACCGGCGGTGTGAGGGTGAGGTTGGGACACGTTTTCCACACTCTCACATTTCTCTGTTTCTACTAGAGTGGATTTTTAAAAAAAAAATCTTTGTTGTGCTGAATTTAGTGCCCGCGGTTTACACGACGAGGAGGACAGCGACTCTATGTTCTGAGCGGTTTGGACATCCTGACATTCTGCAACACTGACAGGCAAACATGGTGGATATATCTGCTGGCTGCAAGCAGCACAACCATGAGGCCAAACTGACCTGCACTGTCTGTCCTCAAATATAGTGTATGAATCCACATGAAAATGGACAACAACTCATTTGGAAACCGCTGTTCTCTTTATTTTGGTTGTTTTATTTTTGCATTATTTTATTCAGTTGCATTATTTCAGCTGCTTCTGTGTGTGATAAATATAATTCAGATGGGTTTGAAACGAGCTGTCATGCACAAAATTAACAAACCAGCCTTGTTTCTAAATCTCAAATTAAAACACAGCTGAGTGAGATTATTGTGCTGATAGTTATAATGTATTATTATTATTATTATTATTATTATTATCATTATCATTATTATTATATGTGTTATACCACGATGTTAACAAGACAATGTGAGCATTAGTCACCAGATGATTTGTTAATTATCTGATTAGCAGATGGGTCATTCGGCACCAGGCAACACTTGACCTTTTGGTTTATAAGTGGCCTTGTGTAATGAGCATGATCTTTGAGCCAGAAACAAATCTAAATATTAATATTGTCCTCTACAGTAACACGTGCTCATCTCTAAATGACTCTCTATTATCATATACTGACTGTGATAATCTGATTCTCTGCTTGGTCTTACTTTGCGCACCAGTTGCACATGACGCACACAGACCAGATGGGATTTGTTTGAGCTGTGATTTAAATCAGCCACAAGTCTCTGCTAAAGCACACTGCTTATATGTGTATTGCAGGAAAAAAAAAAACTCCTGATATTAATTATTAAACTTTATTCCAAATTTAAATCTGATCTGAGTATATGAATCATGTCATTGGGTACGTTGTAGGTCAAGTTGATCATTTCTTCCTACTATGTCACACATGATTAAATGCTGTCTATCTGTGGGCCTATACATCATTCTAGCTGCACAAAGCTTCTTTAAATGCCTCGACTGAGTGCACATCGATAAGATGATTTTAAAGGAGAATAATTACCAGCCAGAGCGGACTTCCAGAGGTGTCCGGCCTGTCCCTGGTCCTTGGAGCAGTACATCTGTCCCCCCCAGCCGTTGGTCAGAGCCCAGGGCTGATAGCTGTCCATGGGGAGCAGGGTGTCATGGCGCGGCTCCCCGGTGCCCAGCGTTTGGACCACTGACACGTCCAGGTAGCTGGCCATGGACTGGTATGGGCTCGGGTAGCCGTGGTAAAATGCGAACTCCTTGGCCCGGTGGTTGGGGTACTCGTCAGAGTTCACCGTCGTGTCCATGTACTGAGAGCTGAGCGCGGCTCCAGCCGCCTGGGTGCACGACTTCAGAGAACCCCGCCCCATCCTGCACGGGTAGTAGCCGTTACCAAAGTAGCTATACGGTAAAGCGGTGGCGGCTGAGGAGCTCTGGTGCGGCACGGCGGCCGCCGGACACGGTCCCGCAGAGCACTGCTTCCCAGAAGACGCGATTGTCTCGCTGGAACCTGAAGCGGACACGTCCACCGTGGAGTAGCCCGCCGAAGAGTGCACCAAGCCTGACGGGTGGCCGCCCAGAGCAGCCGCAGCCGCCGAGTGCGCCATAATGTTGCGGCATTGGCTAGCCGCAGTGGCCGCGGCGAAGTTCCCGCTGCCCACCAGCCCTTCCATGTTCTTGTTCAGGTCGTCCAGGTTATTGTCATACACAAACATTACCGTTTCCGCTGGCCAGCGAGGGTTTAGGACCAGGGAGGCTGTCATAGGCGCTCCTTTTCCTGGTCTGACCTCCGTTGCCGTTTCCTCTCACACTCTGGTCCAGTCCTGGTGCGTTAAATTGCTACATTGGCTGAAGGAGGTGAACTGGTGCGCATTTATTCTTCTGTGGCCGCCTGCTCTTCTGCACACACACACAGCTCGGGTAATTCACTTGTAACGTCACGCGCGCTGTCATAGCACGTGTGGGCTGCCTTGTTGCACAGTTAAGTGACGGCGCTCTTGCTCAGAGGCAAAGACTCTCGGTAACCGGCCGGACCTCCGGTTACATCCCAGCCGCAGCCTTGACGCAACAAGCCCCCGGGACCACGAGAGGAGGGAGGGCGCGTGTCCATTGGATGAGACCGGGTGGTCACGTGATGGATGAGAGAAAAAAAAAGAAGGAGAAGAGAGACTGATTGGGGACTGTCAGTCAAAGAAAAATATTTTATGAGGTTCGAGCTGTGGCACGAGAAGAGCCGCCGCTTCTCCTCGTGCAGCTGCATTATGTCAAACTGAAGTCTCTGATGTCTGCGGTCGCCAGAGAGAGAGAGACATGACCATTGTTACTTTGGAAACTCAAAAATAAATCACTTGATCAGACATGTTTGGGGTTGTGCGTAAAGACGCATGGAGAGCGCTGTTATGCAAAGAGCATTGCTAATACCAGAACAGCTGACTAGTTGATATTATCAATGTTAGATCAATCTTGTAATTGGTCGATAGTACACAGGATGAAACAGGATGAAAATATGAAGTCAATTAAAAATCTTTTGACATCGGTTAAATTTAAGAGGCCTACTATTCATTTACAATAACATGCTTAATTCTTGTGAATATTGCCTATAATTATTTGAACTCTACGTAAAAATGTTCAGTATTACACAAAGTTATGGACACATTTAAAGACTTATAATCGGCGCTGCCAAATGCATGAAAAAAAGTTTATCGTTGTCGTAAAAGTATTAAAAATCATATCATAACAGGATTATTTCCAGCTTTTCAAAAGAAACATCTGATTATTAAAATAACTGTAGGCTGGGACATTTCTCAGACTAAATTTATGTGTGCTTTTAGTCTGAAAACATCTAACTGAAGGAAGCGTAAAAGGGGATTTATGGAAGGGATTTGGAGGTCTTAAGATTTGAGAAATATGGCTTCGGTTCAAAGCGCTTCAGAAAGGTTTCACGGCACTTCTGAGCTGCGTTATTTGCGTAATCATTTCACTGCCTGCTCATGCTTTTGAATTTATGTGAGAGAAGGTCTCAAACTGCGCCAGGTGCTGCTTTGAATGAATTCTTCTGTCGCTTTTTTTCAAAATGAATAAGGAAGAAAGAAAGAGGTGTTTTAGGATGGACCTCCTTATATAGACTGTCCCTCTCTAAAAATAATGAAATAAAAATAACAACGAATAGTGTGTGATTTTGTGTATTAGACTTCCCTAAATGTTAGATTAGTTGTTGAACATGAAAGTGAAAAATCATTGAGAGTTCAAATAAGTGACGCAAACAGAACCTCGTGCTGTCACAATAGTTCTATGTTACAACATTAAACACGTTGAGCTCTTTAACTGTCATCAAATATTCCTTCAGTATCTTTAAATTAAAAAACTCAACTGATGTAGCCCACGTGATGCGAGAAAACGCCATACTTTTTAATACCTCCATTACTTTATACAGATTTTTTTTAGATATTATACACATTAGTTTTCACAGATTTGGTATCAGTGGAGAATAATCTGTGGGGTTTGAACAAGCTGCCGGTCGCAGCATCACAGTTTGTAATGCTGAATCTTCCAGTAGGTGAGCCGACCTTCTAAACTGTGGCAGTCAAACATGGGCTCGTATTTTTATTTTAATTTATTTTATCTTATTTGACTTTATTTGATTTGTGTTTGGTTGGTCAGGAAATCCGCGCTGGTTGGTTGCTTTCACTTGTATGTGTAGCTACCACAGAATTGATGTCGTCCAAGTACACACGTTAGCTTTTTTTTTTACCTTAGATTGAATTTTAAACAGAAGTCACAGTTGTCTTTCAGCATGATCCAGTGGCGGCAGAGGACGGGAGCAGGTGTGAAGCTGCTCCAGGTGATGGGAGGCGGAAGCTGCGGGGAGCAGTGCGGATGAGAGAGGGACAGTAAACAGACAGATGTGGCTGTTTTTCTTTTCTGTGTTACTTCCACTCCACACATGTCCGGGACATGTGGAAGGGGAAATATGGCGGCAAGAAAGTATTTGAAAGTATTGTAAATCATTTTGAAACACAACCAGCAGCATAATTTGAATTTAAAACTCTCCTCTCTTATATAGCATATGATTAATTGACAATGGTGGAATGTAACTGAGTACATTTACTCAAGTAATGTACTTCAGTACAATTTTTAGGTACTTTCGCTTTATTAGAGTATTTCTATTTTCTGCTTCCCCTCCACTACATTTCAGACGGACACATTGTATTTTTTTTTTTATTCCACTACATTTATTTCACAGCTATAGTTACTACTTACTTTTCAGATCAATATTTTACACGTAAATCATGATCAGTTTGTCATATATGCATCAGACTATTCAACAGTATATGACGTTAAAATGTGCTCTTGTTGCTCTTGTCAACATAAAAAATACATGTACACATACAAAAATCAGTTTTAATATCCAAATAACATATATACGTATGATGAATGAAACATTCTAAATTGGGTCATTTTGCATAATGAGTAGTTTTACTTTAATACTTTAAGTACATGCAGGACTTTTACTTGTAACTGAGTATTTTTTTTCATTGTGATTTCGCTTCTTTTATTTAAGTAAAAGATCTGTGTATGTATTCCACCACTGCTAATGAAGTGAACACATTTTCTGACTGCAGCAGGAGGGAAGATTGATAACAATAAAGAAGAGTGACGCTGTTCGTTCCAGTTTTTAATATTTTTGTATTTTACTTCATTGATTTGACAACATTAATTGATTCCTATGTAACAATGGGACAATTTCTGATTTAAAGAGAATAAAATAAAACTCCAGACAAAGAAGCAAAAAACAAACAAAAAAAATCTTTGTTCTTTTCGACTACTGTTCCCAAGGTTCCACGATCAAGACATAGTAGGAAAATGTAGATCGATAAATAAAAAGAAAACATTAACTTACTGGATTAAAGGTCCACTTACTAGCTTTTCGGTCATTATATACTGTATGTCCTGATCCATGTGTAACACTGAAGAGCCACATAGTTCATTTATCTATCATGATAAAATTAGAGAAATGTTTGAAATAAAGGCAATAAATTATCATCTAGCTCTGGAATCACAGCATGGAAAACAATTCCAATCAGATGTGGAGCTGCAGGCTTTCATGTATCCTGATCTATGTGTGGTGACTGTCTGATGAGTGTTTGCGTATGTGAGGAGTCATATATCTCCATCCCATCATATTATAACACCAACATTATTCCACCAAACACCAAACTCACAGCAACTGGCTGCTGGTTTGAAAAGCTTTGCATGGAATTGTCTCTGAAGTGTTCAAACAGCTTGGGCGACAGGACACACACACACACACACAAACACAAACCACACACAAACCACCCAGACAGTCAGTCTCTCTCCCATAGTGTGGTCTGCTGGGGGGTCAGACTGGCCCCCGAGGGTCAAGGTCAAGTTTAACACGGAGAGAGAAAGAGGGGAGGGGGAGGAGGGCTGCGGATAGAAAGACAGACAGATGTAATGAGCTCAAGTTCAAGGCCACCGCACACCTTGAAGCTTCTTCTTCTCCTGTGTGTGTGTGTGTGTGTGTGTGTGTGTGTGTGTGTGTGTGTGTGTACAGATGACAGGGAAGACGCCATGCTGTCTCAGTGATGGGCATCGGCACGGTCCAATATAACCAGTATAACCGGTATAAACCAAACATCCAGGCCGCTGCACTCCATAAATCATTAACCCACAGAGATCCGCCTCAGCATCAGATAACGCGACTCATCTGACTCAAAGAAACTCGACAACCAAAAATACATCATTTCCCTTCAAAAGAAACGTGTTTAATGAACTTCAAACTCCGGTTCATTGAAGTGTGACTCAGGTTTTGCTCAGGAATAAATAATGAACACAGTTATCAATCAAACAGCAGCATTTGTGCACTTCCCCACACAGAGAGGATGTATTTTATACTGCTTTAGTTTCTGGGAAAGAGCTCGTGCCTGTCAATGAATGTGAATGAATACCTGAAGGAAAATAGTATCTTAACGGTGGATGATGGATAGATATAGTGAAACTGCTAGTCTCACTATATCTATATCAGAAGTGAATTAATCGACACAGTCACACAGTTCAGATTAGGAAATTATGCTTATACAATCATTAATACTATCTATAAGATACGGATGGTATAACAACGATGGACAGTAAGAGAGAGCAGTGGAATTTGAGTCGTTAATTACTGCAGAAATGCACATGGACGTACAGTATAATTGCACTGAAATATTTAACAATATTAATGTGCGCCTATGCGTGGAATGATTATTGACATAATGACCTAGAATCTTTGTCTTATAGTAACGAGAAATAAATAAATAAATAAATAAAGATGAATCAAAAAGCAGATTTACATGTTTACTAACCACACTGACTCATAGCACTGAGACGCATTTGTCATCACATCATGTTAACATTGTAACGCTGATAATGTTCTCTAATGTTTTTTCGACATCGATTTGGTGACATTGTAACTTTAAAAACTCATGATTTTCTTCCTGGCCTATAGAGAAAAGTCTAACAGTCGTTTCATCACTTGACAATTTCAGAAAATCTCATCTTAAAATCTCTTCTGCTGATCAGAATCGGCAAACACAACACGCTCTTGTAGCGATTTGCACATATAGTTGCAGCGGTTTGATGTGAGTTATTTAGATTTTCTTCCAAATCTTAAATCTTAAAATACTTGTCATTGAAGCATTTGTGAAAAAATGTCGGTTATGCTTTCATTATCACGCGTGTAGAGACTTTCTGTGATCACAATTTAGCTTTATGCCAATAAAAACTTTCATGTTAAGACAAAAATAAATCTGGATGGATTACTGCAGGGGGGCCAACCGGACTCAGGCCGGACCCAAACGGTCAGGCGGCCCCTAAAAGCAGAAAGCAGACCCTCATGAAGTGTCTGGAAGTCAGAGTCCACTCAAATGTGTTCTGATCACGTTTTCTCCTCTTCACCCCGATCTGACTGCTTTAATATTGAGTATCTGTTCACAGCAGGTCTGATTTGATTCGTATGTTTATTAAACGCTCTTTGTCCTGTAGCACAGCTGCACAGCGCATACTAAATTAATCAAACAATTCTAATATGTTTGACGCCATAAAACTTATTTCTAAGAAAACATAATAATGTAGTATTTCCCTATAATATGTTATTGTGGATCTGCTGTGACAGGCAAGTTCGGAGAGGATTCATCTCTAGTGTGAGCAAAATATTAAATACAGATGTGGTAAACCTGCAAAATGTCGCTGAAAACGACGCAAAACAACGCGAGCGGCGCGCGGGTGAGAGGGCGGATGCTGCTGAAGACAAAATCCAGCCGCCATATTTAAAATAAGAATACTCCAGTATTCCTTCACAAAGACAACAGTGAAACTAAACCAGCTAAATAACAGGAAAAATCTTCCTCCGATAAAATGCATGAAATCACACATTTTGGGGATTTTTTTTTAATCTGTAATTTGGGGTGTCAGATGATTGACATGGTTGGTGCATTGCAAAAAAGTGAGTATAAGCGCTGACATCACGTTTCAGATCCCCTCCTGCACTTTAACATGTCGTCCAAATACCACAGAATATGATACATGCGGTTAATCTGCTCACAGACAGCAACAGCAGAGGCCTGGTCTCCACTGTACATCAGTGCTGTTAGGACTGATCTCATCCTCTGTTTATGTCTCCAACACAGAAGGGACGTTTTACTTAAGTTTCTTTGATTTCCTTAATATTATCCCAATTTCCAGCTGTAGAGAGAATTGATTGTCAGTCATAAAGGGCAATTTTGCAAATATTTCTATAATTCTAACTGTTGTCAGTTTAAGGAAAGGTGACAGGGAGCACACTTTCTGTTGTCTTGCCAGTTCCTCTGCAGGACCAGCTGCAAAATCATTTCACTCCCTAAGAAGATACAGTGTCTGTGTGGCTTTCTTAAAAATCAAGTCAGTGTTTTCTGAGAATTTAAAGCCTTCAGTCACAGTTTTAACATATTTAAAACTACTGACAGCTGTATTTCTCTTCACATTGAGCTCATCTACATACCTCTCACTGCTACCAACTCAACCAATCCCACAGTTGAATAACATTCTGATATTTCTTCTGCTTCTGTTGGTGTATGGTGATGGACGACTGGATTGATGGGTTTTTCCTGTTTAATTGTTAAGCATCAGGTCCAGTAAGAAGCCTCGCTCTTTGACTCCGAGGGACTGACACCAAATTCTGACCTTTGCTGTTTTGGATCACTAAAACTTTTACTGCTATCACACTTCATCAGAGCTGCTGGAAGTAGCTGCCCGGTTACCTATAAAAAGAAAAATAAAGCACACCAAGCAACTAAAAGACAAGCAGTGGCTGTTTTGGAACAGAGTTTATTATTTCAATGAAGATTTTTAAAAAATCTTTGCAAAACAGCATCAGAGAGCATCTAGCTTCCTCAGTGGAAAGCAGATGTTTAGACTGGGGAGATATGGGGAGAAAGTTAGAGGGCTGCATGGATGATGGTTTACTATCTGTTCTGTACCTAAAATTATACTTATTTTTAGGAAAAGGAATGTCTGTTACGATCAATAGAGGATCTGTGTTAACAACATAGTTATTTGATGAGAATACTGTAAAAATGTGTAGTCACCAAACAGAAGACATGATACAAAACACATTGTTATGTGAATGGAGTTTTTATTTTGTCATGTTGGCTGTGACAGCTTTCCCAGATTTCCAACATTTCAATTTTGGACAAACTGAAGGTTCTGTTTTCCTTTAATCTTCTCTTTTTGTCCTTTTCACAGCTTGTTCAGCCTGCAGCAGGCTGTCAGTCTAGGGACTGACATTCAGAGGTGAATTTTTCTTTAAAAATAAAAACATACTACATATTTTGGTGCGAAACATTGATTATATAAAGCATATTAAGTAAGACAAAATTTCAGAACATTATAAAATTAGTGCAAATAGAGTCTCGGTTTACATGCTGATCACACTGAGCTGTGCACAGTGACCTTTGACTGTTAATCTGATCAACCTAAACTGTTGTCTGAGATATTCAGGCTTATCTGTGTCTGGAAGTGGAAATATTCTACATGTCTAATGGATTATTGACACACATTTCCCCCAAAACTAGCCTCACACATTTTTTTTAAGTCTTTGGACACATTAGGATATGCATATTATAAAAGTAAATTTTAAAAATTGACCAAAAAATGTAACTCAAGGTCCAGTTTCCATGGAGATGACTCGGTTGTCATTATAATGTTATAACAGCACCAAAGTCCCATAATTTGAAGTTCCAAACTGCATCTGCTGAGGAAGATCATGAGATGATGGTTAAAGATCTGGAAAAAAAAATAGTAAGAGGAACTTGATTTCTTTCTTTTTTTTTTCAAATTACTCTTATTTTGACAAGATCATGAATGAATTTCACAGTTCACTTTTTGAAATTCTGCTGCTGTGTACAGTGCTTTAAAACATTTCAATATATAAGCCTGTATATGCTTTATGTGTTTTACATTAAAAACTATTATATCCAACAGTCTATATGGGGTTTTAACATGAATTCCATACAAAAAGTGTCTATTTAGTCACAGTTTTCTGCTTAATTCTACCATTTTCCTTTGTAAGTTCCACTGTAATATTTGAAATTGAGTGGCTCAGTATCAAGTGAGCATTTGGATAAAAAAAGGCTACCATGTATACCTGCAGTCATTGTGCTGTGTGTTTGTCGCTCCGCCTCCATGCAGCACTGCCATGCTTGCATACTTCATTATTACTGCAGCTCATTAAACTGCCTGAGCTAGCCTCAGCTATACCTGATGCCTGTGTGAAATCAGGTCATGAAACTGAAAAAAACTGAAGCTTGGTGCAGTGCCCAACACTTGATGTCCACCGTAGAGACGAGGGCTCTCCTGTGAGTTAATAAACAGCCAGAGCTGCTCACTCCCTCAATGATATGTTACACTTCACTTATCTAGAAGCCAGAGATGTTTCTTGTTGAAAAATCTTCATGAGGAACGCAGACTGTGTGATGTGGGAGAAATGGAAAATGAGTCACATTTTCTTCTGTACTGTACATCCCAGAATGACTTATGAAATTCAATGGTTTGCCTGTAATGGTTTGGCAAAACCCTGAAATACTCTGGTAAAATGAAAGTTGGAATGGTTGTTGTGTTATTTTGATGCTTTTAAGTTTGCTAATTTTGTCTCAAAAGCTTAGAAGAGAAAGACATGAAGTCTATGAGGTTTTTCTTATTCTACCTTTTCTTTTTTATATTGTTTTTCAATCTATTCTAATTGATCTCTTGTTTTATTTACACAGTTACTGTGTCCAGTCCTACCTTTCATTGTGTAATTATGTATTATGTAATGCAATAAAGCTGAACCTTGACTGTAAGTTATATTTTATATACGTATACATTTTGTTATAGTTCATCTAATTATGAAAATTATTGGAATCGGTTTTACTTATTTTTAGATCAATCTCAGACTGTATTCTGGGTCTGGTGTTGATTTGTGGTGTCTTGTACGTCCATGCAGGATGGGTGTAGTTGCATGTATTGCCCTTAAAAAAATAAGCAGCTGTGCTACTGTTCCGTCTGATCTCTGTGCATTTGAATGTACCGCCTCACCTCCAAATACACACTGATATAATGTGCAAATTCTCCTCATTTCTCTATGAGAATGCCAAAATGAACAAATGCTGTCTCCTGTAAACACATCGGCGGGAACTCACCAAGAACCATGATATCCTTTAGTTCACATGCATTTACATCTTTCATATGTTGAAATTTCTGGTAAGAATATGAATAGTTAAGTGCACAGCTCAGACTACACATGCTGAGATAATGTTCCATCCATTAAACCAGTAATATGTGTCCCTGGTTTGCAGTTCTTTTTTGATCATTTACTTAAGTAAAATGTATTTTTTATCTTATTTTTGACTTTGTTCCCATCTATAATACAGGGCCTCAGGAGGAGTTAATGATGCTGGATTTTAGTGGTGCATACTCCAAAATTTATAGAACAAATTTACGATGAATTGACTTCAAATCCGCTGACACATATTAACACATAGCCTGGAGCTTTCAGGGCCAGGGTCCCTGTGCTTGGGGCAGTCGTCCGGCTGGTAACTCAGCCTTGGTTGTATGACAATATGTCATCATCACTGGCACCAGCAGCAACATACGGCAGTTTTACTTTGACTTAGTTTCTACTGAGCAGAGACTTAACCGTCAGCTGTCTGCAGCAGACACACTGAATATACTGAACAACACAAAACACTGTGTGGTTCAGTTCAGTGCTGGACACTCAGGGGAGATGTGGAGGTTAGACTACAACCAGTTTACACTCATTTTAGACTGATATATTATAAAATCTGGACTATAATATCTCTGCATGTTGTGTGTTTAATGGTTCTGTTGATGAAGACCAGGTTTTAGATGACGTGTAATCTGTACAAACATCTCTTCATCTACAGCTGGTTGTTTTTCCCGATGATGGTCACTGGCTGGTGTTGACATATATTACTGCAAACAGAAGAGTCAGCTCTGCTTTCTCTGAGGAGACTCAAAGAGCTTCACAGATTCAACAGCACAAATCAACTGACTGGTGAGATAAAACAGCCTATAAAGACACAAGATAAAAACCAAACAGTAAACTTAGTGGTTAGCTTTCATAAGAGAATGATGAACATTTTCCACTAGTGATAATCCTGCTCTAACTTCACTAAATCTGATGACACAGACGATAAATACACTGATTTTAACATTACTCCAGTTATTATAGATTAGCAGAGGGAGGGAATGGCTGGGTGATAATTCACTATGAATTATATTGTGATGATATGAACATAAAGTCTTAACATTTTACAAAATGCTGTTGTCTAGATTGCTCTGATAATTCTGAGCAAATAAGAAAGGTTGTTATTTAAGTCACTTGATTTCTGTAGATGTGTCTGATGTAGTATATAACAGCAACACAGGTCTTTGTAGTGAACAACAGTTTGGTTATTTTCCACATTAATTTGGCATGCATTTGCCATATCATGCTCATTATCAATACTCAATAGTGTGATACTGATATTAAACCATATCAGCCAGCTCTTCCTTCTCAAATACAGCCATTATTTACATGCATGGCTGTAATACAGGCTGTTACCAGCACTCATTGTGTCTTGTGTCCTTGAACTTGACCTTGTTGATCATTTGAGCTTTTAACAAGAGGAGAGCAGCAGTGTGAGTGTGTGTCTCTGTGTGTGGGTTGTTTGTTTGGTTGAGTTTTTTTTTTTTTCTAAATTAAGGGTTAACTCAAGAACTAATACAGCTAATATTACTAATAGACTTTCTTGTATTAACTTAGAGGCATAACTGAACCATTCATTAGTTCACTGGCCAAGTTGTTTTATTGTCATTCAGGGTCTGATTCTTAAAGATCCGCTCTAGACATGTTTTTGTGACAAATGAAAATATTCTGCTCGGAATAAACATTTGTGTTGTGTTTGACAAAAAAAAAATATTAAATCCAGAATCTATGAATATGTAGTTTTCATTTCAAAAGTTAAAAGTTTAACTGCTGGACACGACATGTCTCCAACTTCAGTATAAAGTCTATTCTCAGTGTTTGTGCACTGGAGGCTTCACAGTTCCACATCACACTTGTGTAAGTTGTGTATCGGATCAGGATTAGCTCCAATGATGATTTCAAAATCCTGCGTATACATTGCTTTCACAGAGAAACTTTCATCACCTTCAGCAGATGAATGTGAAAACAAACTCTGCACATACATCATTCTGCACAGAGAAGCTCAAACATCCAACTGAAGGAACAAGAAGAAAAACATATTTTTGACTGAGGGGAACTTTAAAATAAAACAATCTGCCTCTGTTGTTGTTAAAATACAGTTTAATCATGAGAAAATGTCAACTTTTTCTGCTGTTGGTCTACTTCTGTTGGACTGATTTCCAAAATAAAAACATCCGAAGACATCACCTTGAGTTCAGGGAAATTGTGATAGACATTTTTTACTGTTTGCTTACATTTTGTAGACAAATTGCACATATCAGTCCTTCAAGAGTGATGCATCCTCTGTTGCTCTTCCTCTGGTTTCTTCCTATTTTTTCCTTCATTAAAGGCTTTTTGGATGTAAAGCACTTTCAGGCAAACTTGTGATTTGTAATTTTGGGCTATATAAAACTGACTTGATAAATAACTAATAAATTAATAAATCTTAAATAATAAATGAAGGAAATAATCAACAGATTCATCAGTGATGAAGATAATCATTAGTTACTGTGAAGATAAATAGTCTGATGTAGTGAAACGATACTGGATTTAATAAGAAACACCGATATCAAATAGAAATTAAAAAAAAAATAGAGAACATGTTAATTACAGAAATATAGATCTACTCATTTAGTGTGAGTAACTTAGTGTTACTGCTGATGTGTCTCTTAGTGAATGAATGAGATTGTTAAAACTGTCTCATTACAGCAGAGATGAGTTAGCAGTGCTGCTGTTCTTCAGAATAAAATAACATGCATACTTGCAAGTAATTGATTTGCTGAGCGCTGAGTCGGCAGAAAACTTATCTGTTCGTCTTAATGTAGAGATCAAACGATCCGATAGGGCTGATATATGTGAGCCGAATAATTGAAATAATATATTTGCTCCTTCGCGCGTCAAGGTGAAAGCAGCACAGGTAATATGGACTTCTTATTCATACTGAACTGTCGGCCTACAACATGAGATCTAAATGTAATATTTTATTTATTCTATTATATTCTAATTTGATCCAAACATATAATTTTTCAGTGTCATTTAGTAATTACTCGTTTTGGAAATAGACCTTCCTCGTAGCTACTATAATTAGACCGAAACGGGTTTCTTTACTCAGCGGTGGAAAACATAAGGATGGATGGATTAGAGATGGATTTGAGATTAGACACAGCTACTGAATGATGGAATTCAAGTATAGCAGAACGATCTCCATGATGACCTGGAAACAGGTTCACAGCAGGATTTACAGTATCAACATTCAAACTAGAAGAAATCTATTGAGTATCACTGTTCGTGTCATGAGATCAAATGTCCGATTACACGGCGGACATTTTTCAAAAGAAGACAGTTAATGTTATTATGGTTATTATAGAAACATTATTCGTTGCAGTTGCAGAGGTAATGTGCCTACTGCTGAGTGAGGTCATGAATTGATGAAAATGATACTGGACTGTGTGACTGTTTGATTCACCGATTTGTCTTCAGTATAACGGGCTACTGAGATTCTGACTGTATATGTGAACAGACTTCATGACTTCAGATCCACGGTCAGATTGAAACCGGCTTTTATTTATTTAGCTATATTTATTTTTGTTCGCGTTATTATTTCAATCTTGTGATGTCCCTGAAATTTTGTGTTGATTAATATGTCCAACCTGTGTTAGAAATGTGTTTTTTTAATCTATCAAGATGCTGATGAGCGGGAAACTGAACCCTTCACTGACAGTGAAGCAGATCATGTTAAATCCCGTTTATCTCCACACCCATATTTCACACTTTACATTGTATTTTTTTCTTTAAATCAAAGGTTAAAATCAACTGAGCAGCCTCAAAGGCTGCAGAGAGATTAATTACACAGCCGATGACGTCAGTGAGCTTTTCTCATCCAAATGAGATGAAAGTGGATATAACAAGCAGTCAGAAGTTGAAAAGTGTGTATGTGTGTTGTCTTCCTAGGTTCAGCATACAGTAAGGATTCATTGTTACCATCCTCTGGGTGTTCATTTTATTCAGCCACTAGTATCATTCAAAACAGATTTATTTATCCCAACACTTGTCCAAAAATTCACCAAAAACAGAATGATACTGTTGAAATCCAGTGCAGGCAGAGGTCAGACACAGAAAATTAAAATAAGACATGCTTACAAAGCATTTTAATCTACGGAAGTATTAAGAAAATATCAAATATATGTGCATTATACAACATTACAAACCACATACTGTAATTATGTAGTTATGAAATCTAAATTAAAAGCAGTTTTGATCATCAAAATGCTGTGTGGTTATCAGTCACAGACTGATTAATTCAGCCTCATGCATTCAAGATGCCATAAACATCTTGAATTACAATATTATCCTACCATCCTATAATGTGCACGTGCTGTTGACTGCTGACTTTCTCTAGAGTCAGGTATGGATAAATATAAATAAACACATGTTTATATGTATGATGGCTTTTTGTAAGATTTTTCTCAAGAAACTGTTTAGTTCACATTTTCGTTTTTAAATATCAGTAGTATACCGGATAATGTGATATTAAAAAATAGACAGACACAGTCACTTTCTAGAATGAAAACTTGTCAATGGGACAGATTCCCATTTTACAGTTCAAATTATCAACTGTGTTTAGGAATTTAAGATCACAGATATTTTGACCCTTTTTTCCACACAGGTTTTTAGGAATCCTGGAAATCCACCATAGCTTAGTGAATGATTGATTTTCCTCCTCTGTTGCAGTACAACTAAAATCCTTCCCATCAGGTCAGTTTCCAGCATTAAGCCTCTGCTCACCTCATTTACACTAGCAGAGCTTCTGCTGTCAGCCAATCAAGGTCCAGCATTGTGAGCACACTGGCATTGTAATTCACTTGTGACGGCTTTTTATGTTTTTTTACATACAGGA
This sequence comes from Thunnus albacares, assembly GCF_914725855.1. Taxonomy (NCBI): domain Eukaryota; kingdom Metazoa; phylum Chordata; class Actinopteri; order Scombriformes; family Scombridae; genus Thunnus; species Thunnus albacares. The sequence goes on along the minus strand of NC_058122.1, from coordinate 2,875,161 downwards.
TATTCATGTGGCCTTTGACTGCAGGTCTCACATGTGATGTTCTGTTCCCTCAGTGGCCAATAGGAGGGAGCCTTGTACCTCAGTCAGGATCTCAGGTGATCATCCTGGCTCACATGCAAAGATATTTACAAGAGCTTTCACAGAGGAATTTGACTTTCCTTTCCATGAATACATGTATGTGACATGTTTCTTCATTCTGATTCTGTTTGCAGAAAATGTTTGATTGACCTAAAATAGAAACAGTAAATGTCAGGTTTTAATGTTTAGAAAGTGACAGACTGCTACTGTTTGATCAGACGAGAGGAATTTTCCTGCAATGACAACAGATTTTGCTCATCTTTCTAGAGTTATTTCACTGCAAAAAATCTCCTCTCCTTCTTTCAGGAAGCTTCAGACCAACTCCAAGAAACAGATCACACTGTAGTTGGATGTAATTTGTTGTAATACTGTAATAATGACTAAAGAATCACTGAATTACCAGCATTCAGGTCAGTTTGCAGTGTTTTAACTGACCTTTGCTATCTGCTTTTTATAAATCTTGGTGAGTGTCAGGAATCCAAATGAGAAACAGAATCAGAATCAGCTTTATTGGCCAAGTATGTCAAGGATTTTGACTCTGGCGTCCAGTAGCTCTCCATGTATATACAGGACACTTCGAAGAACAATGTTCCAGAAGATATGCATAGACATACAGCTAAAGAAAAAAATATAAAGTAAACATAAAACTATTATGTGAATCATAACCTATAACTCTGTTCAAAGATGTTCTCTGGTACCAGATTTGAATGTCTTCCTTTATCTTTCTCCGGTCGTCCACTGACTCCTGGTCAATGACCTTTGACCCCTTCTCAGTGGATGCTGTGAGTGGTTTTGCTCTAGTGTTCACAGACAGTTGATGTCTGTTTCTAATGTTCATCCAGTCTCATGTTAAGAATCTTGGCTATTTCACTGATCTAGTGTTCCACATGATGTCATGACGATGTCATACACCACTACAGTCTTCCTCTCACGCAGTCCTGTCTCTGGTTAGATTTTCTGACAGTCCAGCCACATAAGGGAGCAGCTGAGCCAGATGGTGGCTGATAAAGACCTTTATGCTGTTAAAAGCTCTGAAAAAGCTAATTAGTAGACCTAGAGTTGAGTCACACATGCTGCTTCCAAAGTTAAAGGGGCACTCCAGCAATTTAATGTTGCACCTTAAAAAGTAATTACACTGCATATTACATACTACATGTGTAAAAACTACTCTTTCTGCTCAAAGTATGAATATCAGAACACTGACTAACTGTAGCTTCAGTTTGTGTCTTTTACACAGAGTGTCATTGGCAAGCCTGATAAGACATCCTAGAGAGGTGATGTTGTACTACTCAGAGAACAGTGCTTATACAATCAACCCAGAGATGTATCCCTCTTCTGTGGCAGTAAACACAACACATGGGCCTGAAGATGATTCACTGTGTTATATTTAGAATTTAACTAAATATTCAGTGGTTAACAATAAACAGCAGAGCTACAGCTACGTACTGACATTCCCCTACAGACACACCCACACCAGAGAGCCTCTCGTGGTAGATCCGCTAGCTCAGCTAAAACACAGAAACTTTTACAAAGGCCCATGAATGTGCTTCTAGTGACTGTCCAAGTCCTGGCGAACTCTCTGTGTTTCCAGCACAGACATGAAGAGTCTGACAGCAGCTGCTCATGGCTGGTTAGCTCTGACTCCCAGCTCTACATCACTGTTAATGCTACACTGAGCAGTGGTCAGTCTCAATCCACTCTGGTCGGTGTCCCCTTAACTCCTGCATCACACACCACGTAGCCACAAGGCCACACACCCTACAGTTTTTGCCCTCCATGGACAGCCCAGTCGCCAGAATAATATGTTGGCATTGTACGTTTCTGCAAACCATGGATACGTTGAATCTGTATGTTAGCATATCAACATTTTAACAACATGTATCATATCAACATTTGAAGTGACATTGTTCAGATGACATCTATATGACCTGACTTTCTTATGGAGGGGGGGGGGGGGTCAGGTGGTTGACTAGAAATTTACATGGAAGAAAGTTGGAAAAACACCAAAGCAGCACAGAGCACTGTTCGAGACCACCTCAGGACCACTGCCCGCTTCCCGTTTCAACCAACAAAACCAGGTGTTTTTAGCAAGACGTCAGGACATTTACAACCATTTTTATTCCTTTATTTTTTATTTTAACCCAAATCATGATCTTTCCCTAAGTGGTTTTTGTGCCTAAACCTAACCAGACCTTAACTACAGCGTTGTCACACCATAAAACATAGTTATCCAACTGATAATGGCCATTGAAACATAAAGATTCAGTGTATCCATGGTTTGCAGAAATGTAAAATGCCAATTTTATTTCTGGTGATTGGGTTGCCATAGAGGGAGCTAGCAGAATTTGAGTGTGTAGTTACCCTTTAAAGATGCCCTATTGAGTTTTCTTGTTAACATATTTGGTTTACGTTCACTGTTACCCACCAAAACTTATTGTGTATCCTCAATTTCCTTAATCATAAAACATTTGCAAAACTGATTTTTTTTTAAGTATTTTAAATTCTGCATTGTTTACATCCATGTTTACTAGCTGGCAGTTTTCTTCTTCTCCATCTTTTTTGGTGCATTGCTGCGCGTCTCGGCACAGTGGAATATGTGAAACAATTGATAGTACCGTGTTTCATGTCACTCGCGTGCACACATGCATTAATGAAGTTGAGGGACGATAAACATATTAGATAATGAAATGTCAACATTAATGCAGCAGAGACCAAGATATCCTCTGCTTTTACTAAAAACAGCATTGCATTAAAAAAACGCAAAGCGGGGACCATGAACTGCAACGTCCATGATTCACGTCTGACTGGAGATCTTTGTTGCATGTTCATAGCTCATGACATATCTCTCTCCTCATTTCCTGTCATCTTTCTGCTGTCAGCCCTCAAATACAGGAATAAAATATCTCCAAAATACTTTCAAATAAGTATTTTCAAGATAATAAAAATAAATGAAGAGACACACTTCTGATCCATGAGTTTGAAGACCCCAAAACACTGCACAGTGGTTTATAATATGACAGGTTTTTAAAATCTGGAATGTTATAACGGCAACAATCATTTTGTCCTCGATCTCAACAATCAGCAGGTAAACAGTAGAAAAATAGCTTTCAGGTTACAAAGTAATCTGCTAAGAATATGTCTTTTCAAGTAACTGAATGGTGTTGGCAGATTATCTTGCATTGCAGCAAGAGATGAACCAGGCTCAACCATTTTGGTGGGTGACCTTGCATGTATTTTGGGTTTTGGGGGATTTTTTTTTACCTGAGCCCTCTGCATCTGCATCCAGATGCGCCAATACAGTGGTCTCATTGAAATGAATGACAAGGGATGCATTTTGCTTCACATAGTTTATATTTCTGTCTGAACACTTACACCATCTTTTTCTCTCCACATTGCCCCTCTGTCCAGACTAAAACAGGGTTTTCCTCCCCCTAAAACAGAGCTTTTCCAAAACGGCCTCCAGAGTGTGTAAATGTGAAAACGCCAGCTTGACGTTTGTGGTGTGTATGGGGAAAACTGAGCTTTGTATAAAAGCTGTCATATTGTCATATTTTACTTTGGATTAAGCTCCAAAGATGCTAGATCCTATATTTTCCATGATACGAAAGTGCTGGCATCTTTTGTTAGACTCTTTCTGCCTGGTAAACATCTACTTTCATGCCCATTTTGTAACTCTGGCTTTCTGAGCTCAATCCAAGATAACCCTGATGAAATCACTTGGATAATTTACTTACACTTGACAAAAGCTCCTCCCAAGCCACAGAATAAAACAAAAACAAAAACAGTTTTCACAGGCTGAGTAGTAATAACCACGACGAGTAAATGAAGAATGAACTTCCAGGCTCAAATGCTCAAGTACCTGAATAGAAAATGGATCAAATCAATATATTTTTAATAAGTAAGTCAATTCTCAGTTAAGTTTACTTCTTCTAATTGTTCTTTAATCATCTTATTGGAGAGTAACTGATAGTAATCTAGAACGTTCAGATAACAATAAGGTCATATACATACAATACTTCCTGGTCAGTCCCTAGTGTCAGACGGCCAGGAGCCTGACCGGGAGCTCACAGTAAGACAACAGTGATTCTAGCAGCTCTCAGAGCCACCAGAGAAGATCAGGTCAAACTAGAAAATAACTTGGCAAACTATAAAATAATTCAACAAGCCAGAAAAGAGCAAACTACAGCAGTGGTGGTGATATTATAAATATTTCCAACATCTTGTAAAATGCTGCTACGTGATAGTCCCACATTTTTTAAGATAATGAGTCCTGTTGTCCCTGCTGTTGTTCATGGCAGCAGCTGCTTTCACTGATTCTCAACACAAAGCCCTGAGATTTATTGAGCAAACAGTACATCACATCTGGGCGGCAGTATAATATGCAGCACAGAGTTCGCTGAAATTGATGAAAAATGAACAGCTGCACATCTTAACTGATGCATGCAACGAGAAGCACACAGTGTTAAGTGAGAAGGAGCTGCTCGGCTCACTTCAGTGAGAAAATTGTTCTCTGCAAGACAGTTAGCTGTATTGATATTCAGCCAGTGTTATCCATTTGGAGTAATAGATCCATGAGTTTAAGGGCTTATCAGGTCATAAGGTAAACCATAAAAATATAGCATAGGCATTGATTTTGCTTGCTCATGAACTTATGTGATATTGGATATTGAACCAACAGGATATTGGGCATTCGCTTTAAAAAGAAATCTACCAGGAATGTGTGTATACACACATTTGATTTGCCAACACAGCACCTTACCAAATGACTTGGCATTGCAATCTGACAAAAGTTGAGCCAGGTTCAAATATTTTGCTGAAAATTTTGGTGTCCCTGAAGACTGGGACACATTCACTTTTAAACAGCTAGACATTTTAGCCCTCACATCTTTATTAGCACAGCGCTGTCTTCTACTTAAGTGGCAATCCAGCCCAACCATCTCTCAGTGGCTTAAGGATTTCATTTTTTTTTCTAAAACTGGAACATATCAGGTGATGGTAACCTTTTATAGTTAGCCTCAACTCTTTAAAGGACCAAGGGGGTTTATCTGAGCTTTTTCATTGAAAATTGCTGACTACTGTTACTGGAAATGACACTGACGAGAGCTGTGAGACTGAACCAAAGCAGTAAAGTTGCAGTCCAGAAAATCAAAACATTGTGCTGAAAGATGCGGAGGGGAACTGCAGAGTTGGTGTTGGGGTATGTCACTACAAATAACCTCTTTGACATTACACATAATGATCTGATCCAATGTTATTTTAAAAATATTGATTATAGCCACTTTAACTATCCAGACTTACAATGGTAAAATATAAATTGCTGCATAGCATGCATGTATTTCATGAGCCTTCAAACTTAACTTGCTGGTTTGTATTGCACACAGACATAGTCCCTTGTTGTTTTGCTGTAGTGCTATTGTCGTTGTGAAAGTCACCTTAAAGTTCAAACTCAAATGTCACAACTGTTTCCTTGAGGGATGTTGGAGAACATTCTGGTAAATGAAAGATATCAATAATTTAGGAAAGGCAAACAAAGCAGGTTGGTGCAAAGTGGTCTGGAATCTGGGTTACTCAGTAAGTGTGATGGCTGCAGGGCAGATTCAGCAGAAGTATGGATGGTAAAATACCAGTGTGGTGATAAAGCAGATTCAACAGCCATATGTTTTACAGATACAACTGTGTACTTTGATCATTTGATCAAAACTACCAATCCTTTGGGATAACAGGGTTTGGCAGAGTGCAGCAGCAAACAATGGAAAACATTACATCTCTGAAAAGTCCTGGTGCTGGGGCTGAAATCAAAGCCAACAAAAAAATCTCATCGGTATGCACACTCACAAATGAAGCTATTTATTCCTCTGAGAGAAATGTGTGCTCAATAGGTGTCTGTATGGGAAGTTATCCCTTCTTCTCCATAAAAATTTGTTTCTAATAAGGCCCACTGTAGAAACTTGACTTTGTGGTAGCTGGGTTATTTAAAGAGCCTCTGCATTGGCATGCCGGTAAAGTATGAAGGCTAGAGAGTAGAGTCATTCAATAGTTTATTTTCTTTTCAAAGTATTTCCACTTAAATAGTTGACTGTCACAGATGATTTTATCACTAAAAGGCAAATGAAAACAAATGGTTAACAAAAGGTACTCTAATATATCTTAATCAAATATCACTAACCATCAAACAAAGAAACAGCAATAACTATAGCAAATATCCATAACTTACTCAAATTATGCATCTGGGGTAAAGTCAAGTGGAGAAAATACCAGCTTCTACATACAGACCAGGATGCTTCAGCAAAAAAAAAGGAATAGACTGAGCACAGCCTGACCCAGGCCTCTTATCAATTCAGGTGTGGCCTGTTAGGTTGAGGCTAATTCCTTTCTCCTAGGGCTGGACAGGAAGGAGAATTTTCTACAGCCGCCCCTCAAATATGGTAACATATTTGATAATTAACAAAATAACCATCACCAGACTAAGTGGATTCTGGTTCTTTGGTTCTGTGTCCCTTTGCCTGTCTGAAGGCTGGGTAAGTAGTCTTTGATGAAACATCTCCAGAAATAGTCTGCCAAGATCGCGCTGTGTCTCCATCTTCTTTGACATACAAGATCTAAGTCATCATACATTGCGCATGCTCAAATCTGCAGGATGCCTACCTTTGGAACAGATTTGGGGTCACAGGGTCAGGATCAGCCAGCTCTGATAACACATATCCAAGGGGTTTTGAGTTGAGGATGCCTTCAATTTCTATCAAAACTGTGGTGAGCAGGCCATTTGAATTCAGGCAGATGGCCTGAGGACAAAACAGGGGCAGAGCAAGAACCCTCAGGCAGGTGGCCCGGGGGCTGGAAACCATGACCGGAAGACAGGGCAAATAGATGGAGTCACTCTAGAGGTCAACCAGAAGGCAGGACAGATGGGTGGAGCTGCTCCACAGGTTGACCAGATGGCAGGTTAGATGGGTGGAGCCACCCCAGAGGTCGACCAGACAGCAGGACAGATGGGAGGAGCCACTCCAGAAGTCGATGACGTAGGCAGGACCACTTTGGAGGTCAACAACATAGGCTTGGCTGCTCTGGAGGTCGACAGAGATGCTCAGGGCAGAGACCTTGAGAGCTGACACATCAGCAGAGTCACTTAGAAAGGTGGCCAAGAGTCTGAGCTCAGCGGTGACAGTTGACTGCTGAAGGTCTGGCAGGACATTGGCAAGGGCGGCCGATAGCTCAGAAACTGGCTGAGAGTTGCCGAGGGCAGCCAGTGGCTTGGGAACAGGCTGAACCTCAGTAGTGGCACTGGGCAGCGGACACTCTGAGGTGCTGAGCAGTGGAGACTCCAAGGAGCTGGGCAGCAGAGACTCCATGGCACTGTGCAGCGGAAACTCCATGGCGCTGGGCAGCAGAGACTCTGAGGAGCTGGGCAGCAGAGACTACGAGGAGTTGGGCAGAGGAGACTGAGAAGTTGGGCAGCGGAGACTCCAAGGAGCTGGGCAGCAGAGATTTTTTGACCAGATGATGATCAGTCTAGCGCAGGAGGGGCATAACTGACTCCTTGGGTGCTTGTAGGTTCAGGACATTGTGGATGGATTGAGGTGTTGCATAGGCAAGGCAAGTTTATTTGTATAGCAAATAACAACAAGACAATTCAAAGTGCTTTACATAAAACTTAAAAGGCATCAAGACAGAATGTAAAAGCAACACAAGGCAATATATAAAGACATTTAAATACAATGTGTGTTCAATGCATAGTGTTCAGTCCCATCAATATTTACTCTGACTGATTCTCATTTTTAAAGAGGAGAATATCTATCTGCCATAATTTTTCCACATGATGACTGAGTTCTGCATAGGGGGTATCAGTTGAAGTGAAGAGAGCTTGGGTGGCATCTGAATGCCTAAGCAGACTCTGCAGACCTAAGCAGACTCTCTTTGTCAGAGTTATGAGGTGAGAGTTATCTGCTCCTATCAAAAGAAGAGGCTGCACCTTAGAGAAGGAATGAGGGAAGGCCCTTGAGGTGGCAAAAATATCATTTTTGAAGCTTATCCACTGGATAACTCTGGTCTGCAAGTGATAGCTTGTCAGAGGTGAATACATCTTTAATGAAAAATGTGAGGGTGAAATCTAACAGCGGACATAAGCTACATCTAAGGCTTCAGTTTTTTGCCTGATTGTGTGTACTACAAGATGTTTTGTGGGCCCTTCAAGCCCTAGTGGTTTACACGTTGCTGGCAGGAGCATTGTATGCTGTGAGCCATCGTCCAAAATGGCATAGGTGTTATGGTTCTGTCCGAGTCTGGCTTTATGTCCCCCCACCAGTCCACCAGATGCCCTCAGGCTTTTCTGCCTGTTTAAGGCCATATTCAGACCAGTCAGTGTAGCAAAAACACTGGTCCTCCCATTCATTTGAATGGGGGTATTGCATTTGGAGAACCACAACCCGACGTCACGCTGCAGTGGCCAATCACAGCTGGCGATCAGACTGATTAGAGCTGTAAAACCTTGCCATGAGGGAGGACAAAAACATTACTAGGAGGACGGGAGGACATTTCTCTTCATTTGATTACGTTAAAAGTAAAGTTAGACTTTGCTGTTGGTTTCCTGACTCATTTTACAAAAGACGAGAGAAAAAGAGAGATAGATAGCTGAGAGCAGCAGTGAGAGAGAGAGAGAGAGAGCAACTGAGGTCAAGCAAGCTAGAGAGTGAATGAAACGAGGCAGCAGTGGTTGATAGAAAGCCGGTGAATTGGATCAATAAAACGTTATTATCTGATTGTTTCATAGCGGTTACATTCTAGAGCACAAACATGCTCACACCCCAATAAACCTCCAATCAACCCTCCAGCATTGGGCCGCAACATCTGATTTGGTCTGAATACGGTTTAAGACTGGACTGACTGGGAAGAAGGACAGATAAGAGAGGTTGCAGATTATATTTAAGGACCACATGAGAAACTGTTGCTTTCTACATGAACTCTCGTTGAACTAAGCGTTCAAGTGAACTATAACACTAGTTATGTTATCCAGAGCTGCAGTTGTCTTATAGTTCGATCCATGTTGTTTCATGCAGCCTTAATATGCAAGTCAATCTGCTTGACAGACTCGTAATTCATGTTTTTGTCAACAGCAATATATGCTGAAGTTTATATGTTTGTGTTCGAATAAAAGTGGACAGAGGCTTAAAAATCCTGCTTTTGTTGTTATTACGCTTTTAATTTTAGAAAATTAAAATGTTACAATAAATGTTCATGAATAAACTACTTTGCGAAGGAGGTCCCCCCACCGGGTCTCAAACTGGAGTCTCCCAGATCATAGAGGACTGTGCTGACTACTGAGCTAAAACTTTACTCATTGTAGACAGACCTCTTCCTATTTATACACCTACAACACAGAGACAGTTCAGTGTGTAACGCGTAGGGAAGAACTTCAAAGGCACTTTTCATTTATTGCCTATTTTTTTACAACCTAACTTTGTGGAAAGGAGAAGGGGAACAACAGGTTATGGAGAGTCCCTTGTAAGCACTTCGCCTGTGTTAGTAGCTCAGCTTTATCTCTAGTGAACACCCCCAACTCTGGGAGTTATGTCCAAATTAGGAAATGTGCGTCATGTAGCAGGTGGATGTGACTCCCCTCATTGAGACCTGCTGATAGACGTAACAGCGGAGCAGAGGACAGAGACTGAGATAGTGAAGTAACCGACCTGCACGCTAGTATTTGACATGTTTTTTGTTTTTTTCCCAAAAACAAATAATAATATTTGTATGAAACAAATATTCATAAAAAAAACACTATTTGTGCTTTTCCAAATAATGTATTTGTATTTGGGCACACCCCTAATCGTTATGTTGTGTTTTCTGGGGTGTTTGGTTTTCTGTTTGCTCTGTGTTTCCCTTCTGTGTTCCTGTGCTCCACACCTGCCCTGCATCAGTGTCCTTAGCCCTGCCTTGCTCCCTGTGTCTTCCCAGCCAATCAGCTCCCAGCCTGGCCTTGTGTCCTGCCACTTGTTCCTTGTTGTTTCATTAGTTCAGTTTTACAATTTACAATTTCATTTAGCAGACGCTTTTATCCACAGCAATGTACATCTAAGAGCTGATACAACAAATGCAGGGATCTAGTCAGGAGAGAACAACAGTGCTATAAAGCTAAGTTTGAGTCCGACAGGATGTAGATGACAACAAGCGGTGCACAGAGGCAATGCATAGAGTGCATAGATTGCTTAGAAGCAATTTTCTTTTTTGTATTTATGTTTTTTTTTCTCTTCCTTCGGTCCATCAGGTGTAGATGTGTTCATGAAAGAGCTGCCACAATAACTTAAAGGATAGGATCTGCTAGAGTCTCGCTGCTACTCTAATGCATCCTCTGCCCCCCGCGTGGGTCCCTCTTCATCATGCTGCTCTCCCTGATCCATATCCAATACCTAAGCCATCCAGCTTGAAGGAGCATGTAGAAACTTGACTTTGTTATAACTGGGTCATTTAAAAAGCCTCTGCATTGGCATGCTGGTTAAAGCATGAAGACCAGAGAGGAGAGCTGTTCAATAGTTTATTGTCTTCTCAAAGAATTTCCACTTGAGTAGTTGACTGTCAGGTGATTTTATCGCTAAAAGGCAAATGAAAACGATTGGTTAATAAAAGTACCTCTAATATATCTAAATCAAATAACACTAATTAACCATTAAACAAAGAAACAGCAATAACTATAGCAAATATCCATAACTTACTCAAATAATGCATCTGGGGTAAAGTCAACTGGAGAAAATAGCAGCTTCTACATTCAGACCAGCATGCTTCAGCAAACAAAAGGAACAGACTGAGCACGGCCTGAGCTAGGCCTCTTATCAATTCAGGTGTGGCCTGTTAGGTTGAGACTTAGTCCTACCCACCTAGGACTGGGCAAGAAGGAGAATTTTCTATACCCATTTCACTCTGCAGTCCACAGTGGGAGTGATCTGCTCCTCTGAGACACACGTGCAACAATGTACTTGCCAGTATAATCAGTTAATTACAGACCATCATAACTTGTATTGGTTTGGAGTGAGGTTTTAGCTCATGGCTGGTGAAACGAGTTTAAAAAAACAGCTGGTGGGAATCAGATCTGGATAAAATCTGGATGATCAAAGTCAATGAGAAACACAACGCTGTCCCTGACTGCCCCAAGCGAGACAACTCTCCACTTACTCTTTAAAACACAGTCAAGCCTGTGAGAACATCTAATTCAGTCATGAAATGTAATAAATTTTACACACCAATGGTAATCTGTTACAGCCTTAATAAAGCCTACTGTCTGTTACTGGAAATGTAAAGGACCATGACTTTTACATTAAAAAAGTAAATCTGAAATTTCATGTTTATGTGATGGATGCTGAGACTGTCCTCACAAGGGAAACAAGGACATTGGATGTTCAAATACTTAAAACAACCCATTTATGTGTACCTGATAAGGACCACTAGTGACCAAATTATGACTCTGTCCATCAGGAGGAAAGGCAAAAGTAATGTGATTTTGTATTAACACCACAGGGAGGAGGTCAAGCATGTGACTTGGACAAGGGAGACCACTGTCCACATCCCATTTCCAGCATCCTATATACACCTTTTGTTTCTTTAAACCATGACTATGATCAGTCAGATCAGAGGTTGACACAGTGGAGTCTGGGGGAAAAAAAAGTCAAACCTCAACTTTTGCCACAGCACAAAGCAACATAATCTGGCAAGGTTTTTACTTTGGCCAATCAAATAAGCACACATTCCTGGAGAGACTGTCCTCCAAAGAATAATGACGAGATCAGTTGTTTAATGATATATTTGCATTCAAGTGACAGAAGCCTCTGTAAGGAGGTCAGGGTGAAGATGGATGGATCATCAAAACATCTGACTTCAACACAAGAGATTGTTTTGTATTTTTCCATTTCTAACCATGATTCAACAATGGCTTGTTTTTTTAAAAAAAAAAAACATGACCACGATCATCCCCTAACCTTAACCATGTGGTTATTGTTGTAAACATGATGATGAAGGTCTCCTGACCTTAACAAAGTACTTATTTAAACCCAAACCATGATCTTTCCCTAAACCTTACCAAGTAATTGGTAAGGTGTTTTCAACAGTGATCTAATTATTTTTCAACAGTGATCTATAATAGTTTTGGATGGCACAAATGACGTTGTCTTGCCGTTCACTGTTAATAGAGGCATCAGATCAGAAAATGCTTTTATGTGTCATTCTGGAGTGCACAGACCACCAATGTATATTGGTGTTTAATTTGGAGTCCTTGTTCCTGGAGGATTACGTTGTAATCTAAATGGCACATTTCTAGACGAGGATGAAATGCTTGTTGCTGTGATAACTTTCCAGAGATGTAAAATCCTGTCTCACAGTTTAATAAACCGCGGTGCAGTGTTTTGGCATCTGATAAACCTTCAAAGTCATGAGTCAGTAACTTAAATTGGATTTCACAGATGGTAAAAAAGGGTTGAATTTGTGCATACTGTCAGCACTGAATTTATTAGAGACACAATGTTTCAGCTATTGACCTTCATCAGCCATCTTTTCAGAAGTACCTGAAATAGCACTCCACCAACAACGCAGCATTTTTTTTAATGTAGCACTAGAACCTTAGATAGGAAGGGTAGTAGCAAGACAGGCCTGTAGTTTCAACTTAAGATGGATTTAGGGTTTGCTTTAACATTGTGAGGAATGTACCTGAAACCAAAGAAGCATTTATCATGTGTGTGATTGCTGGCATGGTTGTGGGTGAGATGGCTTGCAAGAGCTTGGAGGGAATAGGATCCAGAGGAGTAGTGGGATGACTCAAGAGCAGAAGTTTGGAGATATCTTTCTCAATGAGGGAGAAATGCAATAAGTGACTCAACCTTATTTAGAAGAGATGCATTGCGGTTGAGTGGTTCAGTGAATTGGCCACTGATGCTCTTGCCTTGTTAGTAAAGAATGCAAAGTCATCAGCTGAGGGAGAAGTGGCTGGTGGGGGAGGAGTAGAGGAGCCTTTTTAGGTGGAAATAATTTCCTAGTTTTTCTAGTATTTGCTATAATCACAACCTACCCTAGCCTTAACTATTCCAAGGTTGCCATACGCAACATGGAGCAGTCTGCTTTTTGACAATTCATCCAATATCATACAGCTCTGATGTATGGACAAGATGTGAACATAAATAATTAGATCAACTGGCTTGTCTCTAAATCTATCAAACAAACCTTAGAACAGGCCTTGGAAAATATCAGGACTGTTATCCATCATCTTGAACAAATAATGGTGCCAATGAGGCTTCAAATCTTCACGGCCACTGAGGGATGCCAGTCATCAATTCCATTGCACTGAAGCGTTACTGTTAGAGGCCAACAGCAATAAAAATACTTGAGAACTTTAGAATTTTGGATGAAGACATTGGCATATGTTGCACAAACCGTGCAAGGTTGTTTCAATTGTAACAGATTCAGTATGTGGGTGTTTTGGGGGACAACGCACATATTTTCTGCAAGTTCTCAAAACATTATAGCAACATGTGCAGCCTTGTTTCATATGTTTAACACATGTTGCATCAAGAACTAATGCAACATGTGCGTTATTCCTCAAATATGGTGAGGAAGACAGAGTGTGAGTGTTTGATCATTCGCACAGAACAGGACACTCCATCGCTCTTTATGACAGCCTCCCAACCTTTAATCCCCTGACCTCAAACTGGGGTCAGAGCATTCAGGAACTACTAATATTCAAAACACATGAAATCCATTTTCACGTTGTTCCACTGTTTACCCCAAAGAGAGAGAAAAACAACTTTGGATATATAAAAGGGACAGAAAGCAAGCTACTGGACCGTGAGTGAAGACACAGTCAGTGGCTGAGGAGTTTAAACCCTGATGCTGTGAGTTCATGCTGCAGCAAGACGCTTCACCTGCTCACTCAGAGCCCTTTACATTAGAGCCAGAAATGTTATAGCTTTTAAACTGAACACATGAGGACAATTCTTAAAATCCAGCTTTCCTTTTATTTCCTCTAAAGTGGCTTTAAGAATGTTAAATCATCTTCTTCCACACTGTCTGTATCAGCTTGTTCCACCTTTTCATGAGAGCCGTATAATGTCTACACTGAGTGAAATATTCCTATCCAAAGCTCTATATGTTTTAAGGCTGCAGCATTCCATCAAATGCAAATATTCTAGATGTCTTGTCCATCATCTTAAACACATGTGCCCAAAACCCAGCCTGTCAAATTTGGTATCTTGGTAAACTTTGGGATTTCTACTGGAATTTAAAATAAAGTGCTGTGAGCAAAGTTTGGGTGCCCAGCATGAGTTGTCCTGACTGGCCCACAGTGGGACAGTGGGGTCAAAGAGTTTAAAGAAAGAATGAGAGAAAAAACACAGTATCAATCATTTCAGCAAATGTCCAAAAGTTGCCCATTTTTACATTTAAGTGGCAAAGCACTCCAGGAACTATGACTCTTGTCCGTCGGGAGGAAAGGAGGAAGTAGTGTTACATTGTTTCCACAAAGTCTGCAAAGGGAAGAAGTTGGGGTGGATGGATGGGACTAAAACACTGGAAACTTCTGTTGTTTCCTGTTTCCAACCAACAGGTAATGTTGGCTTGATTCTCTTTAAAGGTTTGATAACGGTCAGGGAGTGCACTGTAGGTAGAGTGGGTCACGTTTCCCATGGCAGTCCAAATATGTTCATCCACAGTCATGTATCTGCCCATAGTGCCCTTGTAGAAGACATGAAACCCAACAGAGACTTTGATAAATGTTGGCCTATTGTACAGCTCCAATGTAACTTTTGTTCATTCGTTCATTTCGACACACATAAAAAAAATTTAAAAACTGACCCACTGACCTTAACACCCAACAATCATTCCCAACCTTTCCCCTAATAAAATTGAACATAATGCTTGTTCCTTCATTTGGATGTTGTTCTATTCACTGTGCAGAATGATGTATGTGTAGAGTTTGTTTTCACATTCATCTGCTGAAGGAGGAAAGTTTGATGCCCCAAGTACACATATACTGAGAATGGAGGAAAACTTTAGAAATGAAAATATTTGCATTGATTTTTAATGAGTGACAAGGGAGATGTAAATTTAATCTTTTTTTTTTTTTTTTTTGAGAAAATCATGTAAGAAACTAATGATTATTCAAAGCAGAGTAATTTTACATGTCATAAAACATGTCTGGATTGGGGGGTGTTGTTTGTTTTTAATGCAGGAATCTGCTTTACAACATCCATTTTGTAAGGGCAGTCCTGTTTTAACTGAACTCCACACATATTGTGTATTATTATTGTTATTAATATTATTATTATTATTTGCTACACTCTGCAACTGAGCTTGTGGAGCAGCCTATCATATGTTTGACACATTCCCACTCACTATACAGTACAAGCGTTTCAGACATGCCACATATTCAGAGAGATCAATTAAAGACAAGTCTCTGACAAGGTTTATGACTCTGAACAGTATACAGCTCTGAGTGTGATTCTTCAATAGTACCTGAGTGCGTTTCATAATGATAAATTTCCCCCTTGTAACAGTGACTCCACCCTACCTGGCGTCTGGCTGTCTCTGTCCCCAGCCTGTCCTCTTTATCATCATCTGGCCGCTGGATTAACAATCATCGTAGATTATAGCCATAATAAGCTCCAAAACACAGGTTCAAGGGTCAACTTTTAAACTGAGGCAAGGCTATACACTTATAAGATAACGGTGTGATTGATACTGCACTGCTATATTAAAAGCTCAATTAATCTGTCCTGTGAGTCTTATTAACTGATTATTTAAACACGATTAAACAATCAAAGAGAAAAGAAGACTTAAAACCATTTGTTATTCTTATATTAGAGTAAAATACTTAGTTTACTGAATGTATCTTTCAGGAAGATGAAAAAACTCTATTATAAAAAACTTGATCACCCTTAAAAAAGGGCAAAGGTTAATTTAGATTAATTGACATCAGTAATGCGCGAAATATCGTTTTACCATCATTTTGAAGCAGCGCAGAATTAATCAAAAATGACTAACTATGAAAACATTTTAAAGGATCAGATAGCTCATATAAGACCCTAAAATTAATGATTAAACATAGGCTACGTGTAGATTATAGTACGGACAGCTATAGCCATAATATTAGCTTAATTAATAATTCCACCGTGCTTCACCTCGGCCAATTTGGAGCCATTAGGCCTGTAATAATTTAGCCTACTTCCAAACCTGCAAACATCAAACAGCGGAGAACAATGGGGGTCTGGCTGCTGTCTCTGCCTCAGCGTCTTTAATTCTCCATAACAAAAGTACAAAGGCCGAGACGGAGACCAAAGGCTTTATCCCTAAACACCTTTAACACCTCTCCGGGCCGCGGCGCCTCGCCGGGCCGACGCGCACACCACGGCCCGTCTGGAGAGCCCGTGATAGGGGCAGAGGAGGAGAGGAGAGCAGCCCCGGGGAACACAGACAGTAGTGGAGGAGGAGGAGGTGGAGGAGGAGGAGGATAAGGTGGAGGAGGAGGAAGGGGTGTTAGGACAAAAACACCTCATCTTCTCCCTGACTGTCTGAACAGACCTGGATGAAGTGTGTGTGTGTGCGTGAGAGAGAGAGAGAGAGAGAGAGTCTCAAGGAGATAACTTTTTGTCCTACTCCAGCCAGCATCTTCACCGGCCTTGCAGTCTGCAACGGGAGGATATCTGACCTAGGACTACCGGGGAAAAGATACACAAAAGCAGGGTTTTTTTTATTTTTTGCACTTCAATCACAGAACAGCCTGATGCGTAAGTAAACAACAGATTAACAACAGATGAACCCTTTTGTTTTGTTGACAATGGCTTTAATTCTTACTCACTGTCCCACAATCCCCAGTACGGTATATGTTAAAAATAACTATAATAATTGCAAAATCAACCAATCTTTCATTTACTTAAATATTAAAACATAATATGTAGAAAATGAATTAAGAGGTAACTCTTCCCTTTGCCACCATCTGAACATGCAGGTGACAAAATACAGAAAAGACCATAAAACATTTTGGGGGATTTGGGAGGGTACTGCTGCATAAAAAGTACTGTCATCACCAATCACAGACAAAAAGCATATAAAAATGTATTTTATTTAACCAGGTTTTACAGCTGTGTCTTTGAGAAGCCAAACAAAGTAATGTTAAATTTTCTATAGCAAACTTCTGAAACATGTCATCGGTTCAAAATCAAATTTACAAGCAATTCTCATAAATCAGAGAAAGTCATGACGTTTCTAGCTGATAAAATGATGTAAAGTTTTGAGTTGTTATACAGGCTCACGGGTCTCCAGGACCCCAAACAACATTATGGTTAAGAGGTAAAGGATAAATCTCTAGGCTTGGGTGCATTTTACGTGATCACCTTTGTGACCATATTGCATTTATAATATAGCTATTTATAGTTGGCACATAGCACACATCAGTGGAACTTTATCACTGAAGCTTCTTCTTAAATAGCCAAAATGTGTAGTATGTTGTTCCACTTGGACACATTTGGGCAGCTTAACAGGTATAAGGTATTATTAGGCCTTGTTGTAAAGTGTCCCACGTGCAGACTGCACTGTGAGCTCGTTCTTCTGTATGCGTCATTTCAGTGGCGGAGGGCAGACAGACGCCGGTGGCGGCTGCCGGCGGAGAGGAGCGGCAGGAGCCGTGCCCGCGCAGCGCTCTGCTCGACCAGAGCCGGCGGCACCGGACGGCGTTCACACGTGAACAGCTGTCCCGGCTGGAGCAGGAGTATGGGAAGGAGAGCTACGTCTCCAGACCCCGGCGGTGCGAGCTGGCCACCGCGCTCAACTTACCGGAGACAACGATAAAGGTATACCATGCAGTGTGATTAAAGGGCCATGCCAGAGTTTTTCCATGTTAGCCTATATTAACTACTACAATACTACCAATAGACTACTTTATGACCATTGTCTAGAGCATTCACTCATTACAGTGACTACACTCTGAAAATCGAGTTCGAGTTGATAAAAATCTGACTGCGATTGGTAACACTGAACATCATGTATTCTCTTTATTATGTTTTATTTAGTCTACTGTATGTGTTTCTGTTAAAGTTGTGTAATGGTTCCATGGTAATGCATTATATAAATAGCAAAAGGTGATTTGAAAAATATGCATTGCATTAATACAATTTAGGCTACAAACAAAAAATCAAGCAAATATATTTATTTTCCTGGACTTTAAGTCTCTCCTTGCCCATTTTCATAAGGTACAGATATGTATAAAAACAATGGCTACATGGAATAATAACAATATGGGATCATCTCCACTTAACTTGGAAAGAAACGAAAATGATCAACAAAAATGTAAATAGCCTATGAAGCATTTACAATAAATGGGCTGCAACATGCAAAAATGAGCAGCTTGGCTTGGCCAAGACCGACAGAGCTAAAATCAAGTCTGCAAGGGGTCCGTGTAAAGGAAATAAATTTAAAGCTCAATATATTTCAGAATTAATTCAAGAGAAGGTGTGTGTATTTCACACTGTATATACTGTAGAGCGAGAGCATATCCTGTCTGTATGTTACTTTCACGTGCCATTTATACTGGTGTTGGGTCTGGGGACCTCCAGAGGAGTGGGTTCCAGTTGGTTTGCCAGCTCACTGAGGATTACCAAGCAGGCAAGCAGCATTACCCACAGTTTAGTTCGTGGTAATTGGTTTGTCATTTGTAACTGTAATTTTCTTTTGACAAAGCAATAAGTGTCACAATACTGTAGATGTTGAAACTGTCATTAGTTTGACCATGCTGGCTGACAAGTTTAGCTTGACAGTTCATCTTTGACTTTGGAAACAGCAGCCATCAAAACAATGTTCACTCAAGGTCCACTTACTCGCTTGTTCTGGCACTTTCGACTGTAACACACAGTCTTAATCATCCAGCTCTTGAACACCAAGAAATACTGTAGTTCTGGTTTGTGACTCCCCCTTTTTGTTTGTATACAAATTTTAAAAAACTGTGTGTTAATTAGTGAGTTTCGAGGTGCTGGTTTTACATAGCCTTTTTTAAACTTTGGACAGAGCCAGGATAGCTGTTTCCCCCTACTTCCAGGCTTTATGCTGTGCTAAGCTAATCACCTTTTTGCTCCAGCTCCATACTTACTGCACAGACATGAAAGTGGTTTTGATCTTATCATCTAACTCTCAGAACAACAACAGTGCCTCTGCTCAACAATATTCCTCCTCCACTGATTTTCAGGCTTTAAGAAATTCTCATTTGTTCACAGGCTCAAAAAATAAAACTAAGCAGGTGAAAATGCAAATCTAAGGCAGCCACTCACCTAAATGACAACATCCCCTTGACATTTTCCATGAATGTGAGCTTTTCATCTCCTCACCTTACTTGCCATTTCAATCAGCATGCTAGATTGAGTAGTGACAGGTTTAGCAGTGTCTAACATTTGACGCAGAGGCCCACTAGCCCAATGCAGCAGCTTTAATGCACAGTAAATGCGCCCACCTTTCTGTCAACTACTGGAGGGTCTTTTATGAAAGAGCAGGAATGCGAGGCGAGGCCTTGTAAACGCTGCCACCTGACGTTTTAGAAGCACAGCCTTCCGGGAGATTCTATGAGCTGGTAAAATAGTTGAAGACCAGACAGTCAGACACGCAGACAACATGTCAGTCTCAGCTTTAGAGTTTTAGGAAGGCAGAGATGTCAGTGTTACAACGGAGAAAAGCAGGAATTAACTTCAGATGATGAAATGAAACAAATTTATATCAATAGGATTGGACTAAATATTGAAAACACCTCTCAGTATAATGCTGTACAATCTTTCCTTCCCTCTCTCCAGGTGTGGTTCCAGAACAGGAGGATGAAGGACAAACGGCAGAGACACTCCTTGCCTTGGCCTCACCCTCTTGTCGACCCCCTGGGGGCAATCCTGATGGGCCGGGCCTCTCCTTCCTCGACTTTCCCGTATCCCTTCATCCCACCGCATCTCCCCCACCTCCCCCTCCACCACTACTCTCCCCTGGCTCTCTCGTCGCCAGCATCCTCAGCTCACAGCCCATACAGTGCACCCCTGAGACCCCTAGATGCACTCCGCCTCTCGCAATACCACAACAGGCCGGGGGGGCTGCCTCCAACGACAGGGGCTCTCTACCCCTCCACCAGCATCATGCACCATCCGGCCTCATGCCCTTGCCCCCTCTGCCTGCACTGGGGACCAGAACAACTGCTTAAAGCCAGAGAGGAGGCCCTGGGACTGAGCCAGCCCCGTAGTCCCAAAGCCAACATCCAGCCTGCTGCTCTTGACCGGAGGGAGGAGGTGGTGTAAAAGCAGACGGAAATTGAATTTTGTCACATTCTCCATGGCAAATAAGCTGCTGCAGTATGCTCACTGTGACTGGATGTCTCCTCAAAAATGCCATCTACACAGAGGAGTTTGCCAAGTCACACTAGCTTGTGTGTAACTCTGAATAACAGACGCGACCGCACAAGCACCTCAAAACATGAACTGGAAGCTTAATTAATTCAAATGTCTTATCTAAAAAAACAGCAATGCCAAATCGCATGATACTGCTGATGAACTGGAGGCAAATGTTTATTATGTGACAAAATTTTGCATTGTATGGGAAGGCTGCACAAACCGTCTCCTCATTTCCAGGAGCAAGCCCACCATTCTTCCATTTCTGTACAAACATGCCAAATTCAGTTTCATTTGGAGTACACTGGCAGCCCAAAGATGTGTTCAGATTGAGCACCAAGCAAACGTTTGTCCTGTTTTATTCTCATGGCTTTGACCTCTACACTGTTTGTACAGTATGAGTTTACTCAACACAAACAGCTAATATACCAGCAGTCCAAATCTCAGCCTGTGTGTGACGGTTTAAACGGTTTATTGGAAAATTGAGTTCTCTATGATTTTCCTCCAGTGTCTCTATTTTTTCCTTTTTGTTTTCAACAAGTATGAATGCAACATTGCCTCAATTTGTGCCACCTGGGGCAAATTTGTGTCTGTTCATGTCCACTTGCTTTTTTCCATTGACTTTGTTTGTCAAGGCTCTAAAATGTGTTGCATTCAGTCTGAAAACATCTTAAGAATCCTTAAAGCCACAGAATACTTATTGCACAAATCAATATCATCAGGGTTGTACAAAAAGATCCTGACTGACATTACATTTTTCAGTGTAAACTAGGGTTAAAGGTTTCCATGATTTTAAAATGAATACCTTTTGGGAATATATCACTTTTCTCAGGAAGTGTCATCAAAGCTAATTTTAAAACACAGACTATGGTAAATTATTCAGAAAATAGTGTATATTCATTGTTACCATATAGAATAGTTTGATCTACTTTTTCACGCATCCTCTCACCAGTTTTCTTAAACTTTTGTTTGGTGCTGATCTGAAGTTTATAATGAGAGGTCAAGATTATGGCAAAACAATAGATGTTTGTGAGAAATCCTAGTGAATACCATATATCTGCGTTGATTTTCATCCATCTGCAAAATTGATACAATGTGGTCATTTTGCCTTGAAGGAAAAGTCTTCTTTTCTGATTCATCACCTTTGATTCCATTTCCATACTAATGGTACATACTGCTGGTCAGCTCTTCAGAATGATTGGCTGTCAGAGCATTTCTGCACTTTAATGTTAACACCTTTTAAATCCTCAGATTTCCTAAGTCACCTTAGTTACTTTTCACTACAGTATGGGCAGTGATGTTTTTAAAATCCTTGTTGGCCTGGAGTGGAAAGATACAGCCAGTGCAATGAAAGTATGCGCATATTTGTGGCAGCATGCTGACATGATTCAGATACAATAATGGAATCAACCAAAATCACACAATTTTGAACTCAGTGGTTGCAAAAGCACAGTCACATCAAGTGAAGACTTTAATGTACATAAAGTTAGAGTTGGTTTTATTTTCTCTACTGTAACTCTAATGACTACTGCTTTTATTTATTTGTACAACTGTAAAGTTTTAAGTAGCATTCACTGACAGATTTGGCTATTTCAGGGTAAGAAGAGTAGTGTTTGTAGCAGTTTACATTTGATCCAAGAACAAATTGAATTCCTTGGTAGTGTAGGAAACTAGACTCCTAGTCTCTCTTACTATTTAGGAATGGTTCAATATTATATATAAAAGACTGGAAGCAAGGGGAAACAGTTTGCCTGACTGTCCAAAGTTCAATGATACATCTACCAACACTTCTAAAGCTCGAAGCTCTGTTGTGTATGGATTTGTTTAGTCCCATACACAACAGGAAAGTAAAAAGTAATTAAGTAAGCTGCATACAGTCATTGCCGACTGTTGCTCACCAAGAAATAGTTCCAGCATGCATCTCCAACTAAAACCACTAATTGTCGCTGTAAAATTTCTGTTCACGTACAGATTAAACAAACAAGGTGCAACTTGAACTTTGGACAGAGCCTGGCTAGTTTTTCCCCCCTTTTTCCAGCCTATATGCTAAACTAAGCTTATCATCTTCCTATGCAATTGTTTTTATTTATGGATGGTGAAATTCAAGATGTTCCTTATGGCAAAGTTCCTTATGTCCCTTTAAACTTGTATCTGTGTCATCAGTTGCTATAAAAAAATCCTGATATGTGATAATTTCAATCTGCTGACATCAAACCAGTTGTTAAGTGACCCCTCACAGCCATAAAATCTACAGAACAGAGGCAGGCTTTGTCTTGCTTGCTAACACCACACCCAGAGCCACAGGTGCAAACATACAATCTTTATGTTCGGTCAGGTTGCACAATGGAGACCATGTTGCTAAAAAAGGTAACGTTTTGTTAAAGGACCCTTTTTAGGAAGTTGGTCATATGTAAGACAGTGTTTGATGGTTTAAGGGGTTAATCACTTGCTTGAAAAAGAATTATGGAAAAATAATTGTTCAGTTTTTCTACTGTCATTGAATAGACACTGTGGATGACTGTTTGCACTCACTACCAGAAGATGGAAGATGATGTTTTACTGTGTCGGGACATGTGAAGGAATGAATTGTACTTTACTTTTTGATAAGAGATTAAACTAATTAATAAAGATCTAACACAGTTCACGCCTGTCTACATTGTCTAATAAATATAATAATAATAATAATAATAATAAATATCAAAACTAATGAATTAATAGATGATGTAAAGTGCTTTCTAAGTGAGATCTGGTACTCTGTAGACATGCTTGATATTCCAAAATTCAGTAGAATTATAAATTAGATTTCCTAATTGACAAATTGGTCAAATTTACTGGAGATCTGTTAAAAAGGATCCATCATATTTTAGACCTCTGTAAGGAGGATTCATTTTTGTGTTTAACTTTTGGAGGGGACCCATAAAAAAGTTTTTTGCAAGTTAGCATTTAGTTCTTTCAAAAATAATGCCTTGAATAATTTTTATTTATGAATTAACTTCATATACAGTTGAGTAAACAGAAGAAACCTAAATGAAATTAATATTTGGTGTGAGCAGCTTTGCCTCTAAAGCAGCAGCTGTTCTCCTCAGTACACCTGCACACAGTTTTTCACGGTACTTGGCAAGTAGGTTGTTCCTGCATCTTGGAGAATTTGCCATAGTTGTTCTGTGGATTTAGGCATCTCAGGTGCTTCTGTCTCTTCATGTAATCCCAGACTGAGTCCATAATGTTGAGATCAGGGCTCTGTGGGGGTCAAACCAGCTGTTGCAGGACTCCTTGTGCTCCTTGTGTCACTGAAGATAGTTCTTTATGACTCTGGCTGTATGATTGGGGTCATTGTCATGCTGCATAATTAATTTAGGACCGATCAGACGCCTGCCTGATGGAATTGCATCATGGATAAGAAACATCTAAAGTGCTTAAAACCTGTGCACAGTGCTGTATACGTTCTAACTCCACCTTGACCAGTTACAACAGTAAAGCGCTGATCACAATACACACGGATGCTTCAGAATCAACAATCTAATAAAGTAATATATAATAACATGTCCATCAAGGGCCGTATTTCTGCAGAACCAGTACGTTTACTCTTCATACTTAAAAGTACATTCAGCTCATAATACTTCTGGTCGTTTGCTTAAGTAGGATTTTGATTGTAGGAGATTTAACTGTAATGGAGTATAGTTCCAGTTTAGCCGAACCTGTTCTTAACCACAGCTAAGCTGTCAGATGTTAAATGACACAGCAACAGCCCCAACAGGTTCTCTGTACACTGTTCAGATGTTTCTTTTCTATATAATAAAATAGTAAACAAAATACAATGCTTTAAATACTATTTTTCCTCAAATTGGTATTCGTAAGTTCTAACTCAGTGGTGGCTTCTAAAGAAAAGAATGCATTGCTGCTCTAATGGGTTAGGATTATTTATTTTCTGTTTCAATTCACTTAAATGTATGGCAACATACTGTAATATACAGCAAATTATAGGTATACATTTTACAAATAAAGAAATAAACATACCTTAAATGTCACTTTTATGATAAATCTACCATGTTTACATAGTAGAATAAAAAATTCTCACTGACCTGATTGCTGATTGATATTAGCCTTGATAACACTGATTAGTTGTTGTAGCTTTCTGTGTTCTGATGGAGTTTTACCATCACAAAACAAACCCTCCACTGAAGCAATAAATAGATTAAAAGATTGAAATTGCCATGTTTTATAGGAGAAAAAGAAGAAGATAAAGGGAGGGAGAGAAGGAGAGAATGAAGGGATGAGTGTGAGTGTGTGCAGTACAAACAGTGTGTGTTCAGTGTACAATTCAGTGTGTTAAATTGTGCACATGTATGCATGAATTGGTGTTTAAATGCATGTGCCCTCCTGCTTCTTCGTGCCTTGTACTTGTTATTTGGTGCAACAGTCGTCGCAGAGTGTAGTAGGCCTCGTCTTGTAAATGGTGCAAAGGCTGTAAAAGGTTTTGGACAGAAAAGTCAATCAGTCTGTTGGCTGGTGATTCCTATAAAACACGGAAATGTGAGCTGTGTGCACTCCGCTGCTTAAACTGTACCAACTCAGAGTTTGTGCTTCTGTTTTGAACCAGGTCAGATGCCCTAAATCCATCTCTCTCTCCACTGAGCAAAAGACTGCTGTCATGATTTTACATCCATCTGAGCAGAAAAATACATGCTTAACTCCAGCAGCTAGTGAGTCCAGTTGTAGCATCACTAAAAAATCAACAGATTCAAAACCAGGTTCAATGAGGTGAAAGATTCCAATCAACAAATGGCCACATTAGACATCCTTTATGTGATGATCTTTAACAGTCTTCAATAAAATAAAACAACTGGGATCGAACACAGAGGGTTGCAGTGAAAAGACAGCCTTGAAACGGAAATTTAATTATATGTTTTTGGCCATGCTAGCAATATGATTTCATGGATAGTAATGCTGGTCTGTCCATTGGTCCACCACTTTGTCCCAGACTGAAATATCTAAACAACTATTAGATTTACATTAAATTTTGTCCAGATTTCATGGTCCCCAAAATTTGAATAATACTGACTTTGGTGATCCTCTGACTTATCATCTAGTGCCAACAGCAGGTAAAAATTTCGATTCGTCCAATACTTTGGTTAATGTGAAAATACCAGAGCTAATGACATTCCCATCAGCCTCAGTTGTAGTTACTTTATGTTTAGTGCTAATGTTTGCATGCTAACATGCCAAACTATGGTAAACATTATACCTACTAAACATCAGCATTATCACTGTGAGCATGTGAGAAAGCTGACGTTAGCATTTAGCTCAAAGCACCACTGTGCCTAAGTACAGGCTCACACTGTATAAGTCAAAGTCATTTGGATTCATCTTATAAGAACTGTAAATGTCTTTAACAAACTGTGTGCCAATCCATCCAATAAATGTCAAGATATTTCACTTACTAAGTGAAAACTCTGACCTGCCAGTGACAGTAGAGGAAAAGGTAAAGGATAGCCAAAGTCAGTAGGATTCATCCTCTGGAGACTATGAATGTCTGTACCAAATTTAATAGCAATCCATCCAATAATTGTTGAGATATTTCAGTCTGGACCAATGTAGTGGAGCAACAGACCAACGGACTGACATTTACATCCCTAGAGATATGTTGCTAGCATGGCTGAAAATATATAAAATACATTTTCAAAATCATTTTGACATAATTATTTTTTATTTCGGTTGGATTTCTAAACAATGTACTGTTTACCAGGCATATAATGAGGTGATAGGGGACAGGTCTATGGAAGGGACATGGAGGAAAAATCATAGGTGGGAGGGAGAAAAGACCTTTTTTTGCATTCTCTTGCCAAAGTTGTAAGAAATCAGCTGTAGATTATTTTTATGTTTATGTTCTGTTTCAGCATAGGATCTAATGTGAATGTGGTGCATGGCAACATTTTTTTCTCACACAGCTACAGATTAAATGATGGCTAAATACTTTGGCTTTATTAAGAATGGTGCTCTTATCCACTGTTTCTACCCTGACTTGTGAGATATTTCCCAAACCAAATAGCACAGTCTTATAACAAATCAAATGCTTTACTGTGCTCATCAGCAGCAGTGGACTTGGATATGTCAGGCCTATACCTTATTTTATAGCTCTAACAACTCACACCACAAAAACTGCATAAGAACACTGATGCACATTCCGAAGATGGACCTTAAAGTTTTATGGTAATAAAAGTTGGAGTATAGACAAATAAGAATATGAATTATAAAACTGTGTCTTTATTGTCAGGGCTTTTACAATGCGTCAATTATGCTTCATTGAAAAATCAATATGACGTTTACAGAATCAAAACAAAGCTGTAACTGTAGCATATGATCTCCTTTAAGAGTTTGTGAGGTAATTCATTTCCTTTTGTAGAATGAATTCCAGATCCAGTTGGTAGTTGTAATGCTGTTATATTGTTGAGAACACAGTTCAGAGAGTGTGATCACAAGACTCCCAGGGTGTATGAGAGCTGCAACAACAGACAGCACAGTCCTGTCCTCTCTGCTTGACTCCTGGCCAGCAGGTGTGCCTTTAAACATCAGACACCCTGCACTGATTTCCAACTCACCTGGACAGGTGTTCACAGACAGCCATATTTGTGCAGGCCAAAACCAGGAACAACTCTACACAGACTGTGTGTAATAATGTAGAACAATAAACAGAAGGGTTAATTACAGGTGAGGAAGCCTGCTCACCTGTCTGAACAGAGTTTAGCACGGCGGGACACACGGAGGGTACTGCTAGGATAATAATGTGGTATAATCATGTAAGACCATAAGTAGAGGGGGAAGACAGACCAGCCTGCCTCAACTGGCCCAGGTGGGATACACCGAGGTAAGTAATGAATAAAGGGCTTTCATGTGACATAATTTACTGTCTGGTGGCCATATTGGAGGTCCTCAGCGCTTTGAACAGCTGGTTATGTTTGTGTCCGACTCGACAGACAGTTCTGCGTTTTTGACTGGAAACTGATCATTTCAGCAGTATCAGTCAGTTTCAATAGTTCAACATTTTGGGAAATGCATTTATTGGCTTTCTTGATGAGAGTTAGAATGACACTCTCATGTCTGTACAGTAGATATATAGCTGGAGGTAGCAGCCAGTTATCTTAGCTTGGCACAAAGACTGTGAACAGGGGGAGACAGCTAGCCTGGCTCTGTCCAAAGGTAACAAAATTCACCTACAAGCACCTCTAAAATTCACAAATAAACACATTGTATCTTGCTTGTTTAATCCGTACAAATACCAAAGTGTCAAAACGACAAATTGGCATTTTATGTGCCAAACTACTCTTGGCCACGCGCAGTTGCCAGGTTACCAGTTGAGATTAGGAAAACTAAATGCTCCCAGTCTTTATGCTAAGCTAAGCTAACTAGTAAGTGAGTGAAAATGTAGAGCTTTTTCTTTAACACATGTTTAGTACATCAGCTAATGCTGTTTCATTTCTGACAGGACACTGGGAAACTCAACCTTATATCTGGTCCAGTATGTCCTTAGGGCGAGGCTGTGACCGTTTTTCACATTTACTGTCACTGCACATCTGGCTGACAGGTGAATCCAGTGCAGCATGAAAGAACCAGGACTTAATTGACAATTTCAACCTGTCCTGGAACTGCAGCCAATTGACTTTATCAGTGGACTTCATCCAAACCTGCATGGGGCAATGCTGCAAACACTGACTATGCATTGACTAACCTGAATAACCTGAAAATGCCTCTCAGACTGTTGGAGACAGACCATGCCACCATGAGGTAATTCACACATACAATCAAAATCCCCTTTTCAATTCTTTTGAATTTCTGGCCTTTGTGATAGATGGCACGCTGTCGGTCTTCTGTCTACTATTATACAGACACCCTAAGCCCAATATTGATTTTATCAGTGAAGTCTCTGATCTCCTCTCCCACATTGCTCCGAAATACAATATTCTTATACTCGGAGATTTCAACATTCACATTTGCTCTCTCTCTGAAGCCATGACCTGTGATTTTATAAATTTACTTGAATCCTTTGGTCTCCAACAATCTGTGAATGGCCCAACCCATGTATAAGGCCATACCCTAGAATCTAGGAGGAAAGAATTAAATCTAGGGCCTAGATTTAATTCTCTCCTCAGGTCTCTCTCCAGCCCCGTAATAGAAGATTTTCACCCATCTGATCACAGGGCAATCATTTTTGATCTCGATTCTCGATCTTGTCTCACTTTTCAACAATATTGTTTCAGCCATTCTTGACTCTGTTGCACCGGTCAAAAATAAAAATCATATGGTTTAATAACAGTAATATCAGAGAAATAAAGAGAGCATGCAGAAGGGTAGAGCGGAGGTTGAAGCAGGATAAATTGCAGATCTCATTTCAAATTCTGAAAAATCTCTTGGATAAATATCAGCTGGCTGTGAAAAATGCCAGGATTCAATACTTTTCCAATCTTAATGACAAAAACTGTCATAATCCCAGGGCACTTTTAAGTATACTAAACTCTGTCACCTCCTCCACTCCCACCCCCTGCTTAGAGGCAAGTCTCTAAATTTGAAATTTCCTAAACTTCTTTAGAGACAAAGTACTTGACATCAGAGCTAGTATTAGTCCACCTATAAATAGCCTATCCATTTCCTCTGAGAACACTGTAGTTCTAAATTCCCTTAACTCCATAACTTTACCAGAACCTCATCATATTATCTCTTCTATGAAGACCTCCGCCTGTTCTGTTGACATTATTCCAACTAAATTCTTCAAAGAAGTTGTTGGCATCATTGGCCCAGCATTCTTTCAATTATCAATAGCTCCCTGGAAACCAGCCATGTTCTCTAATCTTTCAAACATGCAGTGGTCCAGCCACATGGTTTCATCCCCTTTCACACAGAACTCCTGTCCCCATATCATGCTGTCAGAGAACTGAGATTGTCTGACCAAAGACTTCTGTCTGTCCTGATATCCAGGACTGTTATGTGGACAGGGTCTTCTCTAACACTGCCCCAAAATTATGGCATTCTCCTCCTCCTACCATCCAATTCTCCCCCACTAGTGGAATCTGCAAGAGTCATCTTAAAAGACACCTCTACTCATTAGCATTTAACTGTTCCTAACTTAACCAACACAGGTATTTCTCCTGAAGTCTCTGTAGGTCTGTGTTGCAACTGTGGGCTCTGTGTGACCATGTGCCTTTACTATTATTATTGTCATTTTTATTCATCATCACTCTAAGTTTTTCTTTTTCTTCTTTTCTATTGTGTTTGTTTCCTTCTTTTGTTTTTTGTTTTCCACTGTGTGTGCTGTAAAGCACTTTGGATCAACTGTGTTGTGTGTAAAGTGCTATATAAATAAAGTTGAGTTGAGTTGAGTTGAGTTGAGTTGAGTTGAGTTGAGTTGAGTTGAATTGAGTTGAGTTGAGTTGAGTTGAGTTGAGCTGTCAACAACAGGAAGGCCACAGGTCAAGCAACACATTATAGATACATGAAAGTCCAGACTGCTGCATATGTCAGGAGTCAATCTGAAGCTGGTTTACAACCAGGATTCATTTGAGGTTGGTAGTCTTCTTGGATTAGCAATGACAAAGCTATGAGGGGTCAAATTCTCATGGGCAAATTTTGTCTAACTTTGTAATTGCACTTGTTCTTTTTGAAAAGAGGTAGATCCTTATTGAAAGGGTAAGGCTGGGTAAAAAAAAAATCACTGCCATATTTTTTGTTCATTTTTGTCACGATTGATGTATATCCCAATATAGATGTAGTCAGTATTTCTATTGAGTTTGAAGATTCCCTTAAACTTAAAATTCCCTATAAGTAGATGCAGAACCTGTAAATGGCCGAGAACTGTATGAATCTATTAAATTTTTTTAAATTTTTTTTTAAGTAACCATATGTGTCCATTTTCGCTGGATAAAGCAGACAGTAATGTTACAGTTTGTTGCAGGGATGTTGTCTCACCACTTGTTCCGGAGGATTGGTCTAATTGCTGGTGTTTGAGACTGAAGTGCTTGCACTCCATGTACTTTATTGGGTGGTGATGCTTCAGGTGATAAACAAAGTCTGGGTTATTTCCCGTCTTTGTTGGCACAGGTTTTCAGGCAGAGTTAACTATACATCACCAATTAGTTTATTTTTTTAAATTAAAGCAGCTATAATCATGCTCTTCTAGCAAACAATAGATCAAATGATATATTGTGAAAGGGGGCACTCATAGTGTTGAAAGCACAGAGAATTATCGCAGACTCTGCAGCTCCCCTCAGCTCCACAGAGATTTATATGCTTTTTCAGTCTCATGATTTTGGTTTCTGCAACTTTACCATTTTGGTCTAGTCTCACTACCATCATAGTGTTGTTTTCGGCGATGGCAGGCATCTGTTTCAGCAAAAGAAAAAAAAGCTCTGATAATTCCACTGTACACTGCTCAGGACCAAACAGCAGACAAACAAAGTTAAGTCTACGCATGCTTTTTTGTCTTTGTTATGTTGGAGTTCGGAGAAAGATCTTCCTCTTGAG
This sequence comes from Thunnus albacares, assembly GCF_914725855.1. NCBI lineage: Eukaryota > Metazoa > Chordata > Actinopteri > Scombriformes > Scombridae > Thunnus > Thunnus albacares. The sequence goes on along the minus strand of NC_058122.1, from coordinate 2,844,199 downwards.
TGACAAAAACAAGCAATGGTTAAACAAAACAACAACAACAACAACAAAAAATACAGAAATATATTTAGCATTTAGACAGGATTTCCAACTGGTATTTAGCATGCTTTATGGAGCCAATGATGTGTGGTCAACACTCAATTACACACAAGATGTTACAGTTTAACTATCGCTGGCAGGGAAGAAGGGAAATGTGTGGTTGAGTTCATGAGGGAGAGTGAGAGTGTGTATGCTTGTGAGCCTCTCAAACCCCTGATCATGAGCACAGAAAAGCCAGTGAAGTCCCGCAAGAAATTAGTAACATCTGGAAATTGGGGAAGGGCATGTTTTTATCCAATGTGCCTACACTACAATAAGGCATACACTTTTAGGGTGCTTCCAGAGCCTTCTCCCCTCTCCTCTATCAATTTTTCACTAACTCCACTGTCCTACCAAGAAGAAACTGAATGGTAAAGCTGAGGCCATACAGGGTGTAGCCTGAGCATACCATTAACTCATAGACAATCCAGTTTTGATAAATACCTAGCACAAAATGTGACAAGTCTAGGAAGAAAAAGTTGGCAGATGTATGAGAAAGTAACCTGCTGTGTGAGAAATGTTGGATCTGTTGCATTTTGGTGTCCTAAACCATTTTGGTTCTGGGAGACAACAAGGCAATCCAAAATGGTCTTACACGCCAATGTTGTCATCAAGCATGCAACCAACCCAACTCAACAAAAAATTTTATGCCAGCCATTCATTCTAGGTAGGACAAAAAATAGTTGAGCAATTGTTGGGCTTTACATAGTTTGGTATAGGACCGTCTCTGGAATCAATATTTTGGATGGGGGTTGGGATCTATACTTTTCCAGGGTGGCCCAGGGTGACAGGTGGCAGGTGGTTATTGAATGTTTTTGTCTGATTGCATATCATTGGGAAGAAGGCTCTGACTGTTGGCTGTGCCTGTGTGGCAAATATTAGTACAAAGTATCCAGCCTTCTTGGAGTCTCTGGACAGAATTCTGGACAGGGCACTGGCTCTGGACATTGTCCTGCTGGGGGACATGAACAATCATGCAGGTGAAACTGGGAAGAGGTTGATTGCAAAGAACTGCTTATCTGAGCCAAGTGGTGTTTTGTTATTGATCCTTTGTGCTAGTAATGGACTGTCCGAAACAAGCACCGTGTTTAGCATAAGGTAGTTTGTAAGTATTCATGAGCATGTTTGTTGAAGTAGCAGAACTCCTGAAGCCAAACATCTGTGAATTACTTGATAGTCGCACAGTACCATCAAATCCATGGCTGTATGTCTTACAGAATTGTCAGCTGATCATCACCTGGTAGTTTTATCAGATGACAGACCTGGTAAACCCAAAATAAAGCCACTTGGCTGTGACTGTTTCCTTCATCCAAGTGAAAGTTTGGGACACAATATCCAAATAGGCCATGTTCAAACCACCATTACCAAAGTGGCTGCCGGGAGTTGTAGCCAGAAGGTTGTCTTATTCTCTTGAATTAGCAGACCAGTATCAGCAGACCAGAAGGACAGCAGTTTCTTTGGCTTCAAAACCAGAGTGAGTCCCATAAGAAGGACTTTCAGTTGGCCTCAAAGAGATCTTGGAAAATTGTCCAATGATCCAGGAAGGCAGGGGAAGGAAAATTGCTGACCTGGACCGGAGTTCAGGGTGAAAGGGAGGACCACTTTGTGGAATTCTCGATACCAGTTGACACAGCATGAAGGAGATAGTCGGAGAACTCAAGGGAAACTTTGCCCACCTCACTAAGGTAGGTAAAGGAAAACGATGTTTTTTATCCTTTTATCCTTAAAAAGTGACAAAGCACCAAGGGTGGCCCTGTGACAGAAATTCTCACCAAATGATGTTGTCTGTGTCTTGTATAATGTATAGTATACTGCATTTATATATTTAATGGATTTAGTCAACCCTATCCACAGGACCAACTGCTTCTCTGCATCTTCAGTGTCTCAGAGAAAATAATGATATTATATGGAAACTTTTCACACATACAGCAAAAGAAGTACTAAACAATATATGTAGGTGCTGTATTTTAGCCTTTAGTCAAGATGAAACATATCATCAATCAAATTAGCTTTTGTTATCCAAAAGAGGGCAATACTTTGGTCAGAGATGCATGCAGGGGTGAAAACAGTACATAAAGGTTAAAGTACAGAAAATACAGTACAAAGTAAAACAATGACAACAATCCATATGGTACTAGAGAAAAGCTATATGTCCTACAGTGCTGTTTCCAGTGTGTTCTCCCTACTACCCACTCCACATAATAAATTGGAGTGTACTGTACTACTATTTGCACATAATATGCAGACAGTGAAACTGCTGATGGGTCGAGATGGGCAGACAGACAGGTAATGTGTCTTTCTCTCTTGGAGCATGACCATGGCATTGTGTGAGGGATGTTCCTCTTTTAACCAATGAGGAAACCCACAGCAGAGCAAGTCCCTTCCTCCCCTGGCAATAAACCCATCCTCTCACAAACATCCCTCACACTTTGTGGGTTCTGACATATCTGTACTGCCACCTGTTGTTTGTTAGGCTGTACTGTACCCACTACACCTCTACTCTACCACTATGAGTAGGTGTGCTTGAATCGCTGAAACAGATATGGATAATGTTCTAAATCATACAGCCTAGTTGAACACAACTACAGTTTATATGCTCAAACATATAAAATGAATCAATTCTTCATTCTTTCCCTATCGAAATATTTTCTAATATATTTAAAATAGGCATTGCTCTGTTTTTGTTTAAATTCTGCATTCTTTTAATGCATTCTAATACTGCTTGTTTTATTATTCTTTCTTTGTGTTGGGAATAAATTTTAGTAGAGAGTCTTGCACAAATTCAAAGGCTCAGCAGCTCTTTGTGTTGTTATTGTGGTGCTCAAACTTGTAGTAGGAATGTTTCTCTAACACCATCATGCAACATTTATATCATCATGCTATCTATGCTTAATCAATAACCTTTCCCATAGTCGGTCCCACTCTATCAAATCTTATATGTGTGGTTGCAAATCTGAGAACAAGATTTTTACATCCATAAAATTTGATTTTCAGGTAAAGACTAAGAAAATCAACAGTCACTTTATTATTCTGTACAGGAGAATGTGAAAATCATATTCCAGTTGTCCAGACTGGAGAGAGAGGGAAACTTATTGCACATTGCACAGTCAAACTATGAACTAGCTGCAGTATAAAAGGTCACAGGTTTGATTGCTGCGACTGTCAATGTATCCTGTATGAATGCCCTTCAGCACACTGTAGTACTTTCTCACATACTGTAGTCACCATGTGGCATTAGAGCTTTATTTCAAATCAACAGAAATGCAGTACCCAGTGTTTTGGTGCTAATTACTGTGGTAACAAAGGTCAAATGAAGCAAGAAACTGAGTTTTTATTGCTAGAACAGTAGCTCATGATGGAGAAGGCTGCAAACCACGAAGCCACATGCAGGACCTGTAAACACACACACACACTATCTCATATAAACTTCACACACAACCACAACCAACACATATCACATTTATTTTAACTTATAAAGTTGAACCAATGAATGAGTCAACTGCTTAATGAAAAGATTAGAAGCAGTAATAACCAAGAGGACTTGTGCTAATTGAAATCCAACATAATATACAGTACAATGGCTGTGGGGCCATGGCTCGGGAGGTAGAGCAGGTCGTCCACTAATCAGAAGGTCGGTAGTCCGATCCCCAGCTCCTCTTGAAGTGTCCTTGGACAAGATACTGATTCCCAAATTGTTCCCAGTGGCTGCGCCCTCGCTATGTGAGTGTGGCTGTGAATGGGTGAGTGAGCATTGGAAACATTGTAAAGCGCTGCTGGCGAGCAGTTTGGCACCTTCCATGGTCTCTGCCATCAGTGTATGAATGTGTGTATGAATGGGTGAATGTTGGCATGTGTTGAGTGGTTGGTAGACTAGAAAACTGCTATATAAATGCAGTCCATTTACAGGATAGTACAGTACACCTCCAATGTATTTGGGCTGAGGCATAAATTGCATAGATGCATATTTCAGTATCTAAATAATCATAAAACCAAAACTATCTGTTTGGATAAATAAAATAAAAGAAAAAACAGCATTTTTTTTATGATTTGGGTGAATCAACCTTGAAACTGACCACTGACCAGTTTCTGTACTACAGTGTCAATGTGGAAAACTCTTAATGCAGTGAGCCAAACTGACCTCCTTTAAACACAAAATGCTACTTATATGCAAACAGTAAATCATATGTTCAGTCCTCAGGATACAGTCAGCATGCATCATAACGTCACTTCACCACCACTGCAATACATTTCTTTATTTTCCTGCCAAAATGTAGTAATGTATTTAGTCACTGTAATAGTGATTTACTATTATTTCCTTTATTACAACATTACTGTACCTTACTGTGTTTTCTATGTTTATGGAACATTACCAGTAATTGCAATATCTTTTTCACGTCTTGAACAGAAAAAGTAAACTGACTCAAAGAACTACAGTCACAATCATCATTTTGCCTTGTATGAATGTTGGATTTATTGTAGTAAAGTCAGACTCTTGGACATTTACAGCAGTACAGTTCATTCAATTAAAAAAATATGATTTCAAAAGGAATTCTCACCCTTTATCATGTCATATACTTTGGATAAATGGCCATTTTTATGAGAGTTATTTAATTTTTTTATTTTTTTTTTAACTGTAGCAATGATCAATGATGAGCACATATAGTTTTGTGATTGTCTGATAATGCATGATGCATTACCTCATTTGATACAGATGTATTCATTCTAAATGTGATGTGAGATTTTAAGTCCTAAATTAAGATTGCAGCATTTTTTATTACAGGCATCATAAAATATTGTAAATATGCTGATTTGAATACAACTAAAGCTAGTTTTATGATGTGAAACAGAATCTAGGATGGAAACCAGATATAACAGCAGAACTATGTTTATCATTCATTTTGAACCACTTCCACCTCAGACAATTTTACATCTTGCACTTAGGACAATAAAATCCTTCATATTGTGGCTTATATAGTTTCTTATGTAATTTATTTATTTAGATTTATTCATTTGTTTGTGTTTCCTCTTTATTGCTCAGTACTGTATATATTAATTGCACATAAAAATATACTATAATTAGTAGTAGTAATATTGATTCTGTATTCTGCAGGCATTGCTCCAATGATATTTACAGTCAAAGTGCACAAACATCTGCCTGTTCATGTCCGTGCTGTGTTTGAAAAGGCACAACTCTGGTTATTTTTCTGCAGGAGGTCAACAGGAAGCTTAAATGTTTATTTTCAGATTCTTGTGAACAGTGCTTTGTCTTATGCCATTGTATGTTGGGGTAATGATACTAACTGGTACTGTAATTGGTTTGACTCCCAGTTTTGTGGGAGACAAGGTGTTTTTAGACAATTAAGAAGTGTGTTGAGAAAGTGGTTATGGATGCCCAGATGGTCCACAGAGCATGTAAAAATCTATTTTTGAAATTTATACCGTAAATAACAAGTGGAATTCCTCTGTTTTCTGTAATATTGTGTGTATTTTTTTGATATAATTATTCAGGCTTTGTTTCATATTTACCACCTATGTTATTGGTCACTTTTACAGTCACTTATGACTGATTTATAGGAATAAACCTATAGTATATTGTTTTGCTTAAGTGGCTAAGCAGGCTCCTGAGCTACAGTTATGTCATTCTGGGAATATGTCATCTTCTTTTGTTTTGTAGTAATGTATGTCTTTTATATGTTGTTATGACCTGTTTCACTTGTGTCTCTTTGTTCAAGTCTGCAGCACTAATCTACCTCAATACAGGCAATATAACGTGCACACCTACCTATTAAACAAATTCATTTATTACAAAATGGATGCTCCCTCATTAGGAGTTATTTGGAGGAAGTATACCTTAGAGACACCTGATCATATCAGAAGTTGTGCTGTTCATGTTGTCAGTTTTACTTATCTACTATCTCTTTGAAAAGTTACTCATATTCAACTTTCTTGGTTGAGTTCTCAGGTCTGGCTCATGATACCAATAATATTGATGATGATTTGCAGATCACTATAACATTGTTAAATAGTAGAATAGAATTAGTTTAACTAAACAAATGTAAGGATTTGATCCTGATTGAACAGGTTGCAATGATTATTTTGTAAGGAACCCAATCCAGAGTGTGGATCTGGATAATCTACACACAGTTTCACAGGGGCTGATACTTTAGTACAAAGTAATTGTTAAGTGTGAGGTCCTGACACGGGCTTCAAAAAGAATTTGCAACTTTTACAACTTCTACAACAACTTATTTTTTGTCTATAGAACATCAGGGGGAAAAAAACATGCCTATCACATTCTTAGAGCCCATGGAAACATCTTCCATAAATGTAGTGAAGGGTTGTCTGACCAACTGTCAGAAACCCAAATTGCAATTACATAAAACGGAAGAAAAGCAGCAAAAGTGCTGATAAATTCTTTTGTCAGTTGACTAATTGATTGATCTACTTATTATTTCAGCTGTGTAGTCAGGGACTGTGTTTCTGGAGGGGAATGTTTTTGTTGTTGGGATTTTTAAAATTACATTCTCCAATGTTCACCTCTGTTGAGGAGGCAGAGACAGATATTTCAAAACCTGGACAAATAAAACCCAAAATATCTGCCAGACACCACAGAAAATAAGTGAGAAAATGTGAGAGTGCACCAGCTGTATTATGATCTTAATTAAACATGTTTGATCAACTCTTATACTGCTGGCTTTTTAACACTAGTTTCCTCTAATGGTGGTGACATAAGAAAGTCAGTTTTTTTTTACTCACTATATGTGCATTAGAGACTCTGCACTGTACGTGAATGCTGTCAGAGACTGGGATCTCACTTAAGTCACAGACCCTGACTACAATTAAACTAATGTCTCCGTCTCCCCTCTTTGCCCCCCTCCTCGCAATGCAGCTTCCTCATAAACTGAGCTGGAGAGAACTCAATACCAAACCAACCGGCCCATATCATTCACATGGCGCTTATTGGAACTGCCTGTATGTGCGTGTGTGTGTGTGTGGCTGTGTGTGTGCATGCATTTGTGCGTGTATTCTGCTCTTTCTTCACTGTGGTAGGGTAGTAAAAGTAGGTGTGCACCACACAAAGCAGTAAAGAGATTGCTTGTAAAACTCGCTCACAGCCACCCCATACACATACAGAGGCAGTGTAATAAGCACCACATTGAACACACACATTCATGTACACACACACACACACATACACACACAGACACAAACAGAGACAGGACTTGGCAATGTTAATACATTGATAGAGAAAATTAATTTTAGGAACATTTTGAGACAGTAGTGGAGATAAGCAGACATAATCAGACTGCAGGAAGGAGGAGGAAGGGATTTTTTGGTAACAACTGAATGAATACAAATTGTATGATTTATATTACATTTAAAATTTAATCACAAATTTAAAATTTCTAAAAATATTCAACCAGACAGCAGGTGGAGCTGAGATGAGCTTCAATAAATCACATCAGCTCCTGTCACAAAGGGGACACATTATGCTTTTTGTGATTTTCTGTTTTTTTATATTGTTATATGTCGGATGTCAAAGTTAAACATCGTCAAAAAAATCGTCAGAGTTCCAAAACTTGAGGTGAACGTATGTTAAAATGCTCCCTGAAAGTCAAAAGTCAGGGCTTCAGCCTGCTCTGAACTCTTCGTTCGCAAAATTTCCTCTACTTCCTTCTTGTGATGACATCATTATTGTTTGCGCATACCTACAAACAGCCATCTGTTCTGTAGCCTTTGTTGCTAAGGCTGTTGCTAAGGTTGTTCCATGGGTTGTTCACATCGTCCACTTGCACATTTCGGATCTGATTCAGGCTCAAACATTTACAGATGAATTTGAGAAGTTTCCACTTTGAATAAAGAATGAGAAAAAGAAGTGAAATCATACTACTACTGTTTGTTTATGTAGCCTCCAGAACCAGTGGAAGTCTGCCACAGGGCAGCTTCTAGAAGTTGGCCAATGAAAACAGGGGAAGGAGGCTTTTTAGAGACAGGAGCTAAAACAGCTGGTTTCCGACAGGGGCTGAATTGAGAGGCTGTATAAAGGGTCAGTATAAAATAAATAGAGTTTTTTGAAATATAAAGAATGAAATATATTCCAGTAGAGTTCCAGATTAAAAATATTGATTTGGAAATGTACATAAATATGTCCCCTTTAAAAGCAGCAGAGTTGGGCATGTTGGAGAAAACTGTTCTACCAAAGGTTAAAATATACAGCACTAACACCACATAACACCAATTCATATACTGTACCCCAAATATTTATAAAGCTTAGGGCATTCTAAAATTATTATGCAGCACCTAAAACGATAGGCATACAAAGCGTAGGACCGGAGTTCACATCCTGAGCTCTGAGTGTTGTTCGGTTTAGGCAACAAAAGCAAAGATAGTAGTTTTGGTTAAAATGCTAATAAAGAGTGTCCTGTCTCATGCTTCAAGTCACAAGTAGAATCCAAGGATATCACTGAGTGCAATTCTGCCTCTGTGATCTCCATGTAGCACTGCATTCTTTTCTTGCTTCCTTACCCTAGCTGTTACGCACCCCCTACAGTACCTTGGTGCCCGAGCATTTGCCTATCTACAGTATACGACAGGAGCCAGTGCTGAGCACTGAAGGCTGCATCAAATGTCTGGTCAGCAGTTATAGGCAATTTACTTGAAAAATGTATGTAGTTACACACTATGTTTTACTCATTAATCACATTACTTTACTAATCATTCGACAGCAAAATTAGTTACATTGCTTGTTATGTTACTTTCATTACTCAGCCGTCAGCCGCATCAAAGTCTTTAAACAGCTTCAAAGCCTTCACAGCTACATGTTAAATTTTCTTTGTTAAATACATATACAAAAAAAAGGAGACGCTGTGGTTTAACAAGCAGCCAGCCTACAGTTTGGAGGTATTTACTGATCATTTACAGATAGCTTAACTGTCTGCTGAACACACAGAGACCAAACTGATATCAATCCCCATCAAACTACTGGTAACACAGCAAACAAGCCCACCGCCAAACTGTTTAAGTAGCAGAGCATTACCGAGATAAGTAACTGTAATTACTGAATGGAATTTACAGCGACCATTATCACAGCGGTCTACATCCCACCACAGGCGAGTATAGAAACTACCCTGTCGGACCTTTGCAAAGACTTGAAGTGCTCACAGACCAGTAATCCTGATGCTGCGCTCATTTTTGCTCGAGACTTCAATCAGGCTAACCTTAAGAAGGTTATATGTTGAGTGACATATTGACTGTGCCACAAGGGGAATTACACCCTGGATGACTGCTACATATCATTCAAAAACAGCTACAGAGCAGAATCACTACCCGCGTTCGGGAAGAGCGACAATGTGGCCATCTTGCTGAGGTCAAAGTATGTAAACAAACTATGATGCAAGCCCCCAGTGATGTGAAAGGTCAGGAAATGGTCAGGCCATCCAGAGGCTGCCCTACAGTCTGCACTACATGACACAGTCTGGAACACGTTTCCGGACACTACCGTCAGTGTCACAGATGACGTCAGTGGATTCAGTGAGTCTGTGGTGGATTTAATTTGTGAAACAACAGAAGCAATTGTAACCAAATCTATTGTTAAATCACTACACAACCAGAAACCATGAATTACAAGAACCATCTGGGATGCCATAAACACACGCACTGCAGCCTACAACTTAGGGCTTCAGTCTGGAAACATGGACAATTACAAAGCAGCAGCCTACAATGTAAAAAGAGCAGTAAAGGAGGCAAAAGGGGACTACATGAAGAAAGTGGAATTACTATTCCAGGAGGGCAATCCCAGAAGCATGTCTCAAGGTCTAAGAACTATGACAAATTACAAGCCCATTCCACCCTCCTTGTCAAGTGCTGATGCATCTCTAGCAAGTGAGCTTAACAATTTTTATGCTCGCTTTGAGGCCATCGGCAGCTAGCAAGCAGTTACAGATGAAGAAGAGCTTAATGGTTGGGTAGGTGTACCTTCACACCTATCACCCTTTCTGAGCATGATGTCAGGAGGACTTTCAAGTGTGTGAGCACCAAAAAAGCAACAGAACCAGATGGTATCAGTGGGTGGGTCCTCAAACTATGTGCTAACCAACTAACATTGGTTTTCACAATGATATTCAACCTGCCCCTGGCTCAGTCTGTCATGCCCATGTGCTTCAAGAAGTCTACCGTCATTCCTGTGCGCAAGGAAACAAGACCAGCCTGCATGAATGACTACCACCCAGGGGATGGTGCTTTGAACGGCTGATCAAGGATTACATCTGCTCCTCACTACCTAGTACACTAAATCCACTACAGTTTGCCTACTATCCCAACCAATCAACAGAAGACGCCATTGCACACATCCTCTACACCACCCTATCTCACCTGCACAAGAAAGGGAGCTATGTGAGATTACCGTTCATTGACTGCAATTGAGTGTTTAATACCATAGTTCCCCCCAGGTCACAAAGCTAAAGGACCTGGGATTAAACACCTCACTGTGCATGTGGCTCCTTGACTTGCTAAGAGGCAGACCCCAGGTGGTGAGGGTAGGTGGAAACACTTGTTCTGCCCACATCCCTAACACTGGAGCACCCCAGGGCTGCAATTTGAGCCCCCTCCTATACTCCCTGTACACACACAACTGTGTAGCCACTTTCAACTCCAACACCATCATCAAGTTTGCTGACGACACAGCTGTGGTGGGTCTGATCACAGATAACAATGAAAAGGCCTACCTAAAGGAAGTAGACGACCTGACCTACTGGTGTCAGGACAACAACCTACTCCTGAATGTCGGCAAGACTGAGAAGCTGATAGTGGACTTTGGGAAGAAGCTGGGAAGGATTACACCCCTCTTAATATCAACAGGTCCTCAGTGGAGAGGGTGGACAGCTTCAAGTACCTTGATTGATTGATTGTCAAATTCACTTATACACCACAGTACTGAGGAAAGTAATCATAATGTAATGTAACACATATGTAATGTAATGGGTAAAGTAATTCGTTACTACCCAACACTGCTGGTCAGATTCATAGTCTTGGTTACTTTCTCTTTTACACAATTTGATGACTGTTGTAGGCAAAGTTCAGCTGGATAACATTAGCTTGTTATGTTAAATGAAATTAAGTATTTATGTTCCTCAGAGTCAGGTATCAATAAAAAATATAGCATTAGTATGAATACTGTAGAAATGGTGTAATGTTGACGCCAGTATTGTGAATATAATAAATATATAAATTAATTAATTCAATTTATCAGATTAATTGTAACATTGCAGTCCATGTACTGTAAGTAGAACATGTTGAGTCAGAGTTTCTAACCAAATAATTTGACTATTAGGGTGTATTCTATTAGCACAGTTTATTAGTCTGTGATATTCTGTGTCAAAGCCTCCGGTGACATCAGTCAGGCGGCTACCCAGCAAACAGTTTATAAGATCACATCCCACTGTACCCTACACACACACCCACACACCCACACACCCACAAACAGCATAGAGGGAGGACAAACATATATACAGAAAAAGCTCAGTGAAGCTTTCATTTTTCTTGTTCCTTTACTCTCTTGCAAAAAGTATCTGCTGACCAAAAAATGCCCTTGTAGACACATTTTTGCAATGTCTGTCTTTCATACTTTTCTGAGAATTCCTCATGTGCAGGTAAACTGAATCCAGTGTGGGAATAGAAGACCCTGCCACTTCCAACAAAAACTACTATATAGAAAGATAATGTAAATACATTGTATGGCTATTGCACAAAAATGCAAAACATAAATAATATCAAAAGTGGAGTTTGATGTCATAAAAATATTTTAACTGTAATATTCAGTTTTTATTGATTCTACTGCCACCAGTTACCAGATGATAGAAATGAGTTAACCTCATAAAGAAAAGCAGACTTTTTGTTTACATCTCAGAAATAAGATTACTTCCAGGAAATAAAGACAAGGATAATCAGGTTACTTAGTGTATGTAAATGCTCTGAACACAGCAGTATGCAGGTTAGACTGACCCTGTCCTTTAGAAATTCTTCATATTCTATTCATTTGCGACAGCAAATACGTTTTGTTAGAAACATAATGTCCTCCGGATTTACAGTATTTCATTTGTTTTCCTACAATAACCTCTCTTGCAATACAATATCCACTCATAGCAACTAAAGCGTGATTCAACTCGGCACTTGGTTGTTGTTAATAAAAGCTAGTGCTTATAGTTAAATAAAACAATCTAACAATTTAGAAAAATGCACAACTATCTAAATCAATCTAAAAGACAAAATTAAACATATTCAAGACACCTGGTCTCCCTTCCTGCAATTTCTCTATTGTTGATACTCTCTGTAATACCTAAATGCAAGTAAATGCAATTCTCTGACACTGAGATGCCAACAGATGATATTTAAAGTTATTTAAATATTTCGAATGTGTTTTCAATATATTATGTGCTCCTCAGTATTGTCTTGCATATTGCATACTTTAAAGGTACAGAAATTCCTTTTTCGTGTCTAATATCTCACAACGACCATAATCAATCTGTGTGTGTCACTGAAGTGAAAAGGCTATCTGCTGGGATTTTTGTTTTTCTAAAATTACAAACCTCCAACCTCCCATTTCTATGGATGAAACTGACGGAGGGAGGAATATCAAGCTATAGATCTCTCTCTCTCTCTCTCTCTCTCTCTCTCTCTCTCTCTCTCTCTCTCTCTCTCTCTCTCTCTCTCTCTCTCTCTCTCTCTGCCATCAGTCTTGTAAAAACATTATTAATTGCAGTGTGAATGCAGCTATCCATCTTCCCTAAGCTTAGACCAGAGCAGCATAGCAAAGATGTGTGTGTGTGTGTGTGTGTGTGTGTGTGTGTGTGTGTGTGTGTGTGTGTGTGTGTTAACCAGGCTCATCTGTCTCCAGTCTATTGATCCCACTGAGGTTGGTCATTATTACTAGGCTACTGTGGAGTGGAATGCTGAAGAGGTGTGTGTGTGTGTATGTGTTTGTGTGTACATGTCGGCTTCCCCTCTGCCTGCCAATAAATCCAGAGGCCACATTGGCACTCAGCACTAATGAAGATGGCAGTCTCGCTTGGTGTGTGTGTGTGTGTGTGTGTGTGTGTGTGTGTGTGTGTGTGTGTGTGTGTGTGTGTGTGTGTGTGTAGGTGTGTCTGGATGGTAAAGAGAGGCAGAGTTTGTTCTGTCTGTCTCAGTGGAAAAAACATGAATTTTCCTGTTTGCTGACAAACAAACATCCTTTTGCTTTATTGAGGCCTGTGGTCTGCTCACTCTTCTTCTTTTGAAGTCAAACTGAAATTAAAATTAGTTGTTTCTTTCAGTGTATATATATTTACTAGTTTGGTTTAAAATGTGTACTGATTTGATTAAAATTGGCATTAACAAAAAGAAGAAGAGATAGATAGGTGGCGCGAATGGCTCCGCCTAACAATGTCTATATTGTGATTTGATTCTGTGTAGGTGGCCACTTAACATGATTCATAATATTACTTAATGCCCCCCTCCACTCAAAAATATGTTTTTCATCTTGTTCCTTCACTTGGATGTTTGAGCTTCACTGTGCAGAATGATGTGCAGAGTTTGACAGTTTGAAGGCTGTTTTCACATTCATCTCCTGTGAGTGGAAAGTTTCTCCATGCTCACTGCAAATCTGATGTGTACGAGCAGGATTTGTGACATCACAACTAGTTTAGAAGCTAATCCTGTACTCAACTTACACAAGTTGATGTGGAAACGTGAAGCCTCCAGTGCACATACTCTGAGAATAGATTTTTCAGTGAAGTAGACAACATCTTGCGTCCTGCAGTTCAACTTTTGAAATGAATAATATTTGCATGTTCATAGATTTTGGATTTTTAATGAGGGATAAAGAGATGTCATTGTTGAAAAATCATACCAGAGACAAATTATTATTCTAAGCAGAATATTTTTTATATTTCTTAAAAACATGTCTGGAGGGGATCTTTAAATGCCAACAGCCACAGACAGACAGTTAAACAGCTGGGGGCCAACATACTGATGGGAATAATTAGGGGAACAGCTGGAGGAGCATTTGAAGGTAACTGCGGAGAGAAATGTGGAGGAGTCAGCTCCATCACGGACAAACATTGTCCTGCATTCACCTGCTCATTCTATCCACAGAAGCAATTGAAGAAGGTGTTCTTCATACCGGTGGCTACCAGGCTACTTGATGCTACATGTGACTATAATCTTATGCACTGCAAAGCTGATTCATATTCCCATATAACTCTGAAATGCACCTTTCCCCTGCGTCAAAATAAACTCACCTGAGGCTGCTGTACCAAATTTCCCCAAGGCAGAAATGACTAAAGTCCAAAAAATGTAGAAATCTCATAGTATCAAAAGTCATCAGTCACAAAAAAAGTGCTGGATAAGCTTTATTTGAATGGTGGGATAACACACAGCAATGTTTGGCTGCTGGTTTCTGCTGTTTTTATGGTGCATTCACATGATCTAGTCCTAGCGTGAAGCTTTGGTGTTTTCCAGCCCATGAGGCAGGGCTTTATTACCAACCAGACAAACCAGGTATGTTTTGAGCTGTGGCTCAGGAGGTAGAGAGGGTCGTCCACTAGCTGGAAGATCAGCAGTTTGATCCCCGGCTCCTCCAGTCAGCATGTTGAAGTGTCCTTCAGCAAGACACTGAACCCCAAACTGCTCCCAGTGGCTGTGCCAGTGGTGTATGAGTGTGTGAATGTTCATTAGATTAGATCCTGATGAGCAGGTTGGCACCTTGCAAGGCAGCCTCTGCCATCAGTGTACGAATGCGTGTGTGAATGGGTGAATTCTGACATATATTGTAAAGCGCTTTGAGTGGTCGGAAGACTGGAAAGGCACTATATAAATGCAGTAAATTCCATTCCAATCCAGGCAACTCGCCCTCGCTTTAGGTTTAATGATTCAATCATTTGCAAATGTGGTCTCAAAATTCAGGAATATGCACCATACAGCACAAAAATCACCTGAAATGCTTCAGACCTTATGATGAGTCCTGCATGTTACCTCATCTTTAGGCTTTGTCATGTAGAGGGGCCCTGAGTCAAAATCTGGTTTAAAGACGTTTAAAGACTTCATTTTTGGGGGGTGATGTTCTCACATGTGCTTTCTGTGTTTACTGGATCACCACATCAACGGTTCCCAACCTGGAGGTCGGGACCCCCCCAAAGGGTCCAGAATACATTGATTATTACAGCAATAAGAAAGTTGAAAAAATAGAAATATAAAAATTCAATGTCATGCTTTTTTTGTTTTTTTTCTTGAGATGCTGTATACTTTCACCTCTTTAGGCTTGTAAAACATCTTTAAATAAAAATAAAAATTCAGAGGCAAAAATTACACTTTGGTTGAACATTTCACCTCCACACTAGGACTACAGTTATTTTTATTATCAATTAATTTCTTAGCTGGTCCATAAAATATGAGAAAGAATTTTACAATTACATTTTTCCCAAAAAGCAAGCAGATAACTTTACATGGCTTGTTTTGTCTGACCAACAATTCAAAAGCCACACAGTTTACTCTCACTGAAAGCAAAGAAAAGAAAATCTTCACATTTGAGAGGATGGAACCAGAAAATATTTGGTATTTTTGGTTTTTAAAAAAGGACACCAATGAATGATTGATTATCAAAATTGCTGCTGATTATTGTTGATTGACTAATTCATTAATCAACCAATCGTTTCAGCAACATCCGCAGTGCAACGTACAAATGACGGTGTAATGCATAAATAAAAGTTCAGGGTTCTGTCACTTTCTTATCTGTTACAAGCTATTTTCAAAAAATGCACAGAAAGGTGCATCATTGTTACAAACATAGAAATGTATGGATTGATGTATGGAAAAAATAGTATGAAGTTGTATAAACAGGTGGATCACACTGCAAGAAGGAGATGTGATTAAAAAAACAAAACTGGAGTTGTCACAGCAAGGTAGAAACGAGTTCTGTGCTGCACCATGGCGTTTCCCGTCTGCTACTGAACATGTTCCTATCCAGATAGGCATGAGACAGATTTTCATAATTTTCTGTAGCCTGAGCAGCATCCTGCTTACTGACACATCACTACAGAATCAAGTTCCACACATTACAGCACTGCTCATCCTGTCAGGCCCTAGCACACCACAGCATAGACCAGGACACTGCACTCTATAGCTAGGACAGATCAGTGAAATAAGTATGAGAGAGAAACCCATGAGCATACATTGCTCATGGGTTAGGGTTAACTACTACTACTAGTAGTAGTTTTGGTTTTTAAAAAAGGTCAACTACTACTACTTGTACATTAGTAGTTACACAACTTAGGCCTATACACTTGTGAGGTTGCAGATACAACAACCTTGTCCTGGTGCTGGCTGGCTGCTTTAGGTTATGTTTAGCATGAAACAAAATTATAAGCTGTATAAAAAAATAATATACACAAAATATCAACCCTGAAAACCAAAACTAAAGTGAAACTAAAACAATATCTTAAAGTATATAAACATCCAGTCCCCAAAACAAAAGTCAACTTTGATACAGCTTATGTTCTGGCGCCCTCTGCTGCGAGGGAGTGTAAATAAATGAGCTCTCTCTGCATCTCTCTCTCTCTCTCTCTGTCTCTCTGAGTCTTCATAGAGGAATCTATAATTCTTTTACAGGATATAATGAATATTTATGAGCAGGGCCCTCATCTGAGATCAGCCAATCAGCTGACAGCATGGTAAGCATAAATCAACTGACAGCTTGCCTCGACTGTTCAGTGTTGGCAGTAAATGCCTCTGAATTATTTTCATTTACATTTTTAACGTTTAGCTGACGTTTTCATCTGGGGGAAGCTGCAATGAGTGCATTGGTGGAGTTGGCTGCAGTTAGTTGGACAACATTAGAGTGCATTGTGGGATGCAGGGGTCAGAGGTCACAGTGCCTGGTGATGGGTTGGCCTTTATGAAGAAAGAAGGACTAAAGAGTATGGAAGTCTATAACTGCCACTATTTACATATGATAATTTCATCAAACTAAAATCTCAATTTGTTTGTGTGTTCATGATGTATGACAAGAAAATATATATTTTTAATTTTCAGATTTGAAAATGCGTAATTACTGCCAAAATAAGAATCAAATGGAAACTCTACTGACAAATAATTTTCTGTGTAGGCTGCTCCTAAGAATACACTGCAATATTACAATTTTATATGAAATGGACTTCTCAAAAAGGTTCAGGAACAAGACCACGGCCCTCTCTCACACTAAATTCAATAACCTGTGCCTCACTAATTCAATCATCCGTGCATACCTATATAAGCATGTCTAACCCCTTTCGTCTCAGTTCTCACGCGACCTACAACACGCTTGCATCGCAAACGTTTACCTCCTGCCCGTGATCCACGTTCCTTGGCAACATACCACCCACGACTAGATCGAGCAGTACCAACGAGATATCTCCATCACCACCACATCCACATGGAACCCTTCTCCTCCAGACACCGCACTTCTGATCAGCTGGGATCCAGACGCTCCACACGTATCCACGCAATGGCCCACTCGCACACGGTTCTTTTCCAAGCGATTAACATCTTCAACCGGATGTTTGCTCACCTCTGGCGAGCTCTCAAGGAGACGGTCGTCCCACTTCTGCGAAACGATGATAAAGACAAACTTTCCAACTCTATGCAGACTCTACTTCCATCAACCCTCTCGCCGGCAGCTCAAATCCTCCAGCTCTTCCGGGTTCATTGTCCGCCACCGGGCCGACGCACAGCGATGACGTTATAACCCTGCCTACTACAACAGAGCCCAGACTTCTTCAGCCCCGGCTGAAGGCCAGGCTCAACTCCGG
The DNA here is from genome assembly GCF_914725855.1 of Thunnus albacares. NCBI lineage: Eukaryota > Metazoa > Chordata > Actinopteri > Scombriformes > Scombridae > Thunnus > Thunnus albacares. The sequence goes on along the minus strand of NC_058122.1, from coordinate 2,826,305 downwards.
ATACAAATCCCGTTCCGCCGAACTGACAACAAAGCCAGGTTCTTCCTGCTCCTCTCTGCCTCCACCTCCACCACCGCTCCGGACGGCCGCTCACTTCTGGGTTCCCCACCCAGCACCACCTGTACGCCACACGTCGATGACGTCATGACACAGCCAACTGCTTCAGCCCTCTCGCAGGGCCAGGTCGTATCTTCCCCTGTGCCCGCTCCCTCCCCGTCTGATCTGTCTCGTGTTTTTCGTCTTTTCTCTCATCCCTGTGTCCGCAGGCTGCACAATCAACCCCCTCTTATACGTCCCATCATCCTTTCCTTTTCCCTTCCTTCAGCTGCAGCTACTTCTACCCTTTCAGTTCCTTCTTTTGTTTCTTCCCTCAGCCACCTCCAGTCCTGCCATTACCACAGCAATAGTCACATCGAGCCACGGTGCTCCCTCTGATGGATCCATTCAATTTCCTACTGTTCTATCCCTGTTCCCCTCCCTTCCCCCTCCCTTACCCAACACCCAAATGTTTTTTTCTGTGTCTTCAGCACCCCCCGTCGCCGATCCCCTCGTTCCAGCCATTGGCCATTCAGCCCCTCCACGGCCTACAAAGCCAGGCTTTCCAGTTCTGCACAGCCTCCAGTTACACCACCGCTCCAGCTGACCACTCGCTTGCAGGTTCCCTACTCAGCGCCCCCCGCACTGGCACACCGATGATTCCATCCTGCCGCCACTACGATGCGGCAACAGACTGCTTCAGCCCTAGCTAGGGCCAGGTTGTATTTCCCCACGTGCCTGCTCCCTACATCTTAATTGCTTCGTGTTTTTGTTTCATCCCTGTGTCTATGAGCCGCACATCTTACCACTTCACACGCATCCCTTCATCCCTTCATCCCTCGACCCTTATCCCTCATCCCTTCATCCCTCATCCCTCGACCCTCATCTCTTCATCCCTCGTAAGGAGGCTACAGAGCTCCCTCCTTTCTAACCCCCTCTGTTTTGTACTGTTTTCGTTTTCATCTCATCCCTGAGTCCGCAGGCTGCACAATCAACCCCTGCACATACATCCCCTCATCCCGGCATCCTTTCCTCATCCCCCGGCAATCAACCCCCTTCATCCCTCTCCTCAACCCCCATCCAGCCCACCATACACTATCCTCATCCAATCCTGAACCCTCTCGACAATCCAAATAAATCTACTTTTTATACAGTTCAAATGGCATGGTCTTTGTTAGTGAAATTTCTAATGAAAATGAAATTGAAAACGCATTTGAAATGGTGATTTAATTATCAGTTTCATAATGATTGACCAGCATATTTCACAAAAAAAGCACTTGGATTATCATGCCAATATGAAAATTTTCATTTTCATTTTGAAAATATGTTTTTGAAAGGTCAGTTTTAACTTATTCATACATCATGTGCACACAAATGGAAAATAAAATTTCAATCTTACCAAATGATTTCATTTTAATATTGGCAGCTGCAGACTTCCTTAGACCAGGGAGAGAAAAACATTTTGAAGCACATCCATGTGTGTCGCACACACCAGATGTGCCATACAGAAAGGAGAAGTAGTCAGAGTACAGTAGCTGAGATTTACAGATCCAGGGATTGAATGTGATAAATTCAATACTTTTCTGCGGAGTTCACGCGTCAGTGCTGGGAAATAGAACAGAGGCTTATCTTGATAAATTCCCACACATACACTTGTAAGGCTTACACAGAAAAAAATAAGCATGGGTGTTTTGATGTCTACCATATGCCGCTGTAGTGTTTTTCCTTTTATGAACTTTAAGGCCTCAGTATGCTTCAAACAAAGAAAGTTTGTACGTGTTCAACGTGTCCTCTGTCCACATCTAAAAACATAAGTGTTTCTATCAATTCTGAAAGGCCACACTCAAATATGGGGTGAAAAGCCTTCCACAGCCCCCTTAGTTCCAATGCTGGAAATGAGTTTACAGACGCTGTTAGACAACCCTGTAAGCATGTGATTTTTAGGCATACTGAGGCCTTTACACTGCTTTAAAAGTCCCATCCACGATTACAGTTTTGTTGCATTCAAATATCATATACAATATAGCAAGCAATAGCAAGCAAATAGATTTATTAATATAAAAATTCACTCATTTATGTACAGGAAATTCCTTTGTTTATACTGAAGCCTTGTTTGTGTTCAGAAGTAGTCAGGAGCATGCTGGGTGACTTTCTGATGACAGAGTGCCCTTTGTAGGTTAGTATCATAACACACACACATGCACACACACAGAATCACACACACACAATATGCAGTAAAATAAGAAGGTAAAATGTGCTAACATAGTGAGGCAAAAATGAGCCGAATATTTGCAGAGTTCAGCATCACATCTCTATTATGGAAATGAGCATAATACAGTCACGCATGCTCTGCCCAGCACGCACTCACACTTTATACACATGCACTTACATGTCCCCACACACATGCAAATATGCATATATCACACACAGCCACTATCCACATACTGCACACACACATACACAGACACACATTGCAGTGGTGTATATGGATTTAGAGCTTGTAAAAAATGTGATAATTTAATACAGCTGTCGCCTGTAAAACAAACCACATCTACTTCCTGCTGGTCTGCATCTGGCTCTCTGTCTCTGTCTATCTCTCCATGTCTCTGTCTGTCATTGTGTTTAATTTGCGCCCCCCTCACTGTAATCACAACACATTGCATCCATCTTTATTCTGCACTTTTATCCTTTCTCCCTTAATCTTTGTTCTATACCTTTTTATTCCTATTTTCATTTATTCATTCCTTCTTTTCTGTTTTTTCCATTCATAATGCCTTTGTTGCATTCACTCCCTGGTTTTAACCATGCATGTGTGGCTCTAGTGACAGCAATGAAATACATACATACATTTCATACATATTTGTGCAGACAAGACTAGGTTACCAGATGATTCCTTCTGACTTTGGTGATTCCCTGACTTTTCCTCTAGCACCACCATGAGGTTAACATTTTTAGTTTTTTAGTGAAATATCTCAACAACTATTAGGTGTTTTTTTTAGAAAAAAAAAAAAAAAAAGTTGGCACAGATATCCATGATGCCCAATGTTTCCCAATAAATTTGGTGATCTCCTGACTGACCTGCTGCACCACCAGCAGATTGACATTTTAGGTTCAGAGTGAAATGCCTCAACAACTACTGTTCCCCTAATGAATTGTAATAATTTCGCTGATCCCTTGACTTTTCATGTAGCGCCATCATCAGGTCAAAGTTTGTCCAATACTTGGGTTTATGGTCAAATACCTGTAAAAGTAATAACATTCCCATCAGTTTTGTGTTTAGTGCTCATTAGCAAATGTTAATTAACTAATTAAGATAATGAACATGCAGGTGTTAGCACATTACCAATTGTAACACCTGCATGTTCAACATGTTCATTATCTCAATTAGCATTGTTATTGTGAGCATGACAGCATGCACGTGTGTTCGCATTCAGCTCACAGCCATAGCACAACTATAAATCCAGTGCTGCTGACTCTTAGTCTTGCTAATGAATAAAAGAAGGACGGAAGGACGGAAGGAAGGAAGGAAGGAAGGAAGCAACATTTTGATTACCTCCTCCAATCAGTCATGTCAACTTTAAACTAACTAACTGAGGTAATGAAACTGTAGCTGGGGAAAGTATTTTAATGAAAATGAAGAGAGGAATGAGATTTCTGTTAGTTCTCACACTGTGTATTTGAGAGTTGGGCACATTCATATATTCATGTAGCTGCTTCTTTTTCAGCTATATCTGTTGTTATTATTATCTATTAGTTTATCTAAACATAATAAAATATAAAACAAAAAGGGGTTCTGTTAATATATTATTACAATAATAAATTGCAAATAACATAAAATTTTGTGCATTCTTGCTTTTCATTATTTTAAAGGATTTCATATATAATTTAAAGTCATTTAGACATGTCAGGAAACTAGTGGAAACTGAAGACTGGCTTTCTGCTAATCTGTGTTGCAGCAGAGATCCCCTTTTTATTTGGAAGAAAAACAACAAATGTGATATGATTTCTTTAAACAGTAGGTGTAAAGGATGGAACTGTTGCTGTCAGACAGTTATAAACTCGATGCAAGAGCTGTGTCTTGTTGCATGAAAAGAGGAGCTATAGATAGGGTAGGGTCTGTTATTTCAATATAATTTCTCAAGAATGTAGCCCCCAAGCATTATTATATGTTGAAACACTACATAAAATTTTTAGAGGGATATAAAGCCTACCATTCATAATCTTGATATGTCTCTTTTGTCTTTTTTAGTCAAATCAAGTAGATATCTTTCAACATTACAGTCTTTTCAGTGTCAAAGTCCGCAGCTTAACAGGGAAACACTGTCTGGGGAAACACAAAGAGGGAATTTGATGCTAAAAAGACATAGATGTGGCAGATATCCACTTGATATGACTAACTCAGACTGCAAAGGCCTCATATAAGCTTCACATCAACTTTTAAATGCATTTTTCACAAAATGATTGTGTGGACACACTGTGGATTTTGGGCCCCATCACTTACATTGAAAGCACATTTGAAGGTGATCTTTTAATATCCAGTATGTAGTCACTGTTCATATGAACACCTGACTGTTTTTGTGAACCTCTTCTTTAACTGGATCTTCATCTCCTTTTCAACACTTTCTTTTCAACTGATACTTCAAATTCACCCAGCATTTACACATAAAACTGACACTTCAACTTACATATTACATTCATTCATTTGGCAGATGCTTTTGGCCAAATCGACACTCAAATGAAGTACATTTCAAGCTACAGTAGATCAAGGAGAAGCCTCTGAGAATAAATGCCTCAACACTGAGTTCCACATTCTACCAGACAAAAGGGCCACAAGGCTTGCAGGTGCATGAAGTAAAACAGAAGTGCCTAGAAAGTGACTTTTTCTTTGATAACACTATTTTGAATGCAACTACAAATTCTACTGTTTCAGTGTTTCATCTATATTTCAAAAGCCTCAACTACAAAATTTCAACAGCTAGCACAGGTGAATTTTCTTCAGAAATGTAGCCTTTTTCTAGTCTTAAAATGTTCTTGGGCAATACAGGGAGAGATATTGTTCTTACTCTAGTAATGCAGTCCTTATAAAACTAGGAGAGATGGTCATTGTTTGTCTACATGGAGCTTCCTTAAAGGCATGTTTTCAAAAACAGTTATTACATTTTTGTCAATAAGCAAAATCCCTTGAATTGAAAGTGAGGCTTATTGCAGATGTATGGGTTGGTAATACATTATATTTAGATATTTTGTTAATGCATTAGCCTACATGATTTTGTAGGTTGTGTAACTTGTGGGAAATGCAAAAATGTTTCTCTGTCACCCAGTTACATTGTGACTTTATGGGATGAGAGATTGTGTGTAACATCTTCCAGTATAACCTAATTTGTTCATGGAATTCTAGCATTGATTTCTTCTTTTTTCTTTTTCTTTCTTTTTTTTTTTTTTTTTAAAGACAATTTTCCTGTAGGCGGGATTTCCTATAGACTAACCAATTAGTACATAGGACACTGGATGTGCTTTGAAAGGTCACTCCTCGTAAACTCGTCATTCCCGGCAATACTGTCCAATAAAATTAATGAAAGTCCCTTCGGTCCCGCCTTCAAATACCTCCTGGCCAGTCAAAATCTTTTAGTTCAACAAAGCTGTATTCGATAGGCTAAAGTGACGGACGTAATATGATCATTCGCCAATTATGAATGCAGGGGAGTTTTCTCTGACCAATGGGCGTTTAGGACGTAGACACTGCGCTTATAAATGACAAGGTGACAGTTTGCCCCCTCCTACATTCATTGACTGCCGCTGTGTGTGAGAGCAGCTAATCCCGGACCCTCCGAAAGCTGTAACAAACCGGTAATACTTGCGTTTCATTGCTCCAACACGTCATTTTTACTCACTTTAGTCCGTATTTTAAATGCATGTGTATGTGATATTTTAACTTCTCCGTACGAACTGTCAGGATACGCTTGTAAAGCTAGCTGTCATTGCTAACATTATAGCTAGCAAGCTAGGTCGGCCATTCAATGACTTGGTTCGTAGGAATTACTTCATTAGTCTGTGTGTTCCTGGTGTGTTTGTGTGTCGGATGATAGAGCAATAGGGACGTTAAGAGTGCAGTTCGGCCTTTGGTTGTCGTGCCGCCGGGGTAGCAGCGGTTCTCACAACGGGCACGGCGCGGCCAAGCAGCGCTAACAGACTACTGGATGTAAAATGTCTGACGCTGTGGGCCTGCCGGGCTCTGAGTCAGTCCGCCGCTGCAAGGACACTCCTATCGGGAGACCCGCGGAGCCATCTCGCCCCTTGTCATTGCATTACATGGTTAGATTAAGGTTTATTTTAGCAGGGACTGCACGGTACCGGTTTTCCAGGCCCCATGTGACCGTCTATGGTTCATTTTTGACCTTCAAGTCTGCAGGCTGGTTAGCTTAGCAACTTAACGTTAGCGTAGCTCCCCCTTGTACCAGGACAACCAAGCAAGCCCAGGTCTGACCAGGTGGCACTATCATGCTGTGTAACCTTGTCTCTGGCCTTGCCACTATTGACATCGGCTTGGGTTTTTTGGGGATTTTTTTTATAAAATACTGTGATCATTTATGACTGACATTCCGAATCTTGTACTAGCACCAGATGACACTTCCCAGCAGAAATGTCCTCCAGCTTTCAGCTAATGGCGTCTGTAAGTGGGAGCGTTAAAACCATTCATTCTGCAGCATGTGTAGACATTTAGCGGTTTATCTCGAGTTGATCCTTGCAGTAGTCAATGCAATTGGATTAGCTTCTTGGCTGAACCAGCTAGGAGCAACATGCCAGAGTTGCACTCCATGATCAACCTGTTGCTAGACTTGTCCTTTGTGTACTCCAGGTGCTCCTTTCTGTTGCAGTGACATTTAACCTCAAACTGATTTGTTCCGACTCGATAGCATTAATACACTGGAAACTTACTTACTTGAGCGTGTGTGTACTTTGACCCTCAGCTGAACCTGAGTTAACTTCTATCTACAGTAAAGCTGTCAAGGCTGCAGGCCAGAAAGAACAAACTATGGCACAGAACTGCAGCCTCCACCTTGATTCTCTGTTCGCTGAGACTCAGCAAGGCTGCACAATGTTTTAAATTCCCTGAAAAATCATAAACCAGCAGTTCCTGCATCCTTATGAAGCAGATACATATGTTGCTCACATCCTGACGTTAAGATGAAGCTCACAAAGAAGTAGACTATCAATTTCAGCACATAAAATGTATATAATCTGTAGCATCTTCTCTCAAAGTCTCAGGTTCAACTTCAGCATTATCACTATATGTCCATCTTTCATTGGTGTTCATAATCACCAGTCTGCCAGGTGTAAGTGGCGTAGAAGGTGCACTGTCCCATAATAAGTTCTGTTTGTTTCTCTCTCTTTCCCTCTCTTCCAGGTTCCAACCATGTATGCCTGCGCCAAGTTTGTCACTTCTCCTGCTGTGGTACGTCAACTACTACTTCTTGGGAGTAACAGTCTTGAGACAACTGATTATTTGGGGTGGTTGAGGTTTCTCCTTTTGATAAGTGGTTGATTTACTGATATTATGACGATCAGAAGTTAATTATGAAGCTTTTAACTGTAATGCAACTGTCATCTTGTGAATGTACTTTAAAGAAGAAATGTACAAACCAACAAGCTTCTTAGCATCCTTATTTGTCTTCAAGGACACAGTAGTTCTAAATGTTGCAGTAGTCAGTGGATGGCAGCCATGTTTGGTCCATGCTCTTCATGACAGTTGCACAGCTAGTGGCATTTCAATGTCAGCTGACCCTGCAGCATGTTGGGCATTTCAGTCATGGAGGTGTTGTGGAGGACAAGGTTCCATATTTACATTGGACACTTTGTTCAGCTGGACAGGCAGAACATCACAAACCCAACATAAAAGCTGGTTTGAAAGTCATGTAGTTTTAGAGACAGGCAATATGGGTACAATGTTGAAGCAGAAATAATGGAAATCAAATTTAGCCATGAAGCTGGCTCATTTGCAACATTGCATGCAATTGTCTAATAAATATCTTTTTTTTTTAAAGGGAGTGCTACCATGAGAGAAACTGTAGCAAAATTTCTACAGGTTAACAAATAGATCAGTGTGTGTGTGTGTGTGTGTGTGTGTGTGTGTGTGTGTGTGTGTGTGTGTGTGTGAGGGGCATGGTCACAACCATTTTAATTTTTGCTTAATCTGATAATTATATAGATTGTTTGACATATAAAACTGTGAAAATGTGCATCACAGTTTTCTCTACAGTGATGTCAAATTTCGTGTCTGACCAAAAAGTCCAACATCAAAGATAATCAGTTAACTACAATGTAAGACAAGGAAAAGCCTCAAATTCTCACATTTGGTTGAAAAATGACTCAAACTGTTAAAGGGGATATTATACTCATTTGCAGCTCTATATTTTTATTCTGGGACTCCACTAGAGTAGCTTTGCATGATTCACAATTCAAAAAACTCCTCATTTATCTTATACTGGTCTTTTATACAGCCCCTCAGCCTCTGTCTCTTTACAGGTGATCTTAGCTCCTGTCTCTTTAAGGCCCTCTCCCGATGAGCTCACTCTCCTCTGATTGGCCATCAGTCATGTTAAGTTACTGCAGATGCAAATCCAACATTTCCTGCTTCACTGCTCCATATTAAAAACTTTTAAATGACTAAATAATAACTGACTGTAATAATGATAATAATAATGACAGTTTTATTGTGAAGAATTTACAGGAAATTAAACATGGTCCTCAGAGAATTAGCATAGCTTCGTTAGTGAACGGATCAGTTAGAAATAATGCAGGGAGGACTAGTACTAGTAGAAACAGCCACAGTGATGATGATGTTTGATGAAGAGCTGCAGGCGACCAGCACACCTCCAACAGCTACTCATTTTACTTTGCTGTGGATGGCTCAGAGTGACTACCCCCAAAACAATGGAACAATACCATAATGTTAGCACAGCGGAGCAGTGAACATGCGCACTGTGTGTGGAGCAGATAACCATATAAAGAAATCCGTCACAAGCCGAGGTCGGCTCAGGCTGAAAGTAGAAAAAAATGTTGGAAACCGAGTGTTCAAAGCATAGTGAAGGTGGTGATTTTAGCTCACAGGGAATACTCCTACGTACGTTTACCTCATTATTTGACACGTTTAATATGACTGTCCAACAAGCACAATAGGTCCCCTTTAATCGATTATTGCAATAGTCGCCTATTAATTTTATGTCATCAGCTAATGGTTGCAGCTCTAGTGTACATGTAGTCATTGCCCTACTCTACCTGTTTCTAAAACAGTCGGTCAAATTAGCATCTGTGGATGCAGCAGTTTCTTTCAGCTTTTGGTCATTATATCATAATTTAGTTACTTAAAGCAGTTTTTCAGCGTCTGAAACATTGGCAAATGGAATGATCAAAGAGGCGATCTTGTTTAAACTAATTACAAATCACGACTCCATAACGTGTGGAGAGGGATCACAAACCAAAAAGAGATTGTGTAAATTATCCCATTATTTGTGAAAATTACATGACATTGTGGAAGTGCAGGTGATATACAGTTTTGTAATGTAATTTTTAATACAGGTTGTAATGAGTCTGCTTTTGTCTGTAGCTGCGTGGGGGGTCCAGAGTCCTCGCCCGGCCAGTCTCAGTCTCCCTCTTCAACAGACCTGAAGCCACAGTGGAGCAGCAGGTGAGTGTTTGACCTCAATCGTCTTGCATCCAATTCTTTATAAATTGCTTTTGGCTTCTGACCAATATACCTGACAAACACTGGGATGTGTGTAGGGATTGGACATGTTAAAATCTGCATTCAACTTTATATCACAATACTGATATACGTGAAGATATTACATTTTCTACAAATTGGCCTTAAAGGGATACCTACTATAGAGCTGACTCACCCTGAATAAATTTAAATGAATCAAATGCACTAACAGCATTAAAGTCAGCTGTTGGCCGATGCAGTAGTGTAGATGTCAATCCTCTCCCTCCCCTCCCCAGGCCCTGTTGCCAGTCAGCCAGTCTGCAATCCTGACACGCTCCTTCCAGACCAGCGCTGTCTCCCGGGACATCGACACTGCCGCCAAGTTCATTGGTGCTGGTGCTGCCACAGTGGGTGTGGCCGGCTCAGGAGCTGGAATCGGAACAGTGTTCGGCAGCCTCATCATTGGCTATGCCAGGTAACGGCTTTTACGCAGCAGTTTTTTGGATGCTTTAATCCACAACCCCTTAAAGCGTTTGAGATTTGTCATTCAGTCTGACTCCTGATGTCCCTATCATTTGTGTTTTAAACTGTCTTAACTAATCTGAGACATACAAACCAAAGACCTCAGCATGGATGTTGCCTGAAAGCATAATAAAATCAGCAGAACGTTCTGCATGCTCACTTCAAGCCATTCACGTGGGAAATAGGTTTTTAACATACCTGAACATGCCGGCTGCCTAAACTGTCTGTCTTGGGAACAATAGTTTGAAGAAACAATTATAACTACCAAAGCTCCACTTACACCCACATCTCAGTCTTCATGAACGGGAGTTTGTGCAGTGGTCTTAACTGATTCTCTCATTCTCACATGTTTTAAGACATCAAAGAAATCTTGAATGTCTGATATAATTTTTTCATAAAACAAGTTCAGTCACCTCATTCTCTTCCTCAATGAAAAATCAAGGATCTATGAATATGCAAATATTCTCAGAAGGGGGGACTTGTCTTGCTAAACACAGTGACGTAACCTTCAAGGGCACAAATGACTAATTTGTGTGCTCAGATAAAAGTTTCTGTCATATTGACCATTCCATGTGAAGAGTACTAGCAGGTAAATGATTAAAGCTATCCAGCTAGTGTAGTCTGAATAGTTGATGACTTGACTCGTGGATTTAAGTTAGTAAGTTTAAATGTGCATCTACAGTGTGTAACCTGTAAAACCTTTTGTTATAGAGCTGAAATGACAATTGACAGAAAATTAATGGGCTACTATTTTGATAATCAACTAATTATTTCAGTCTTTTTCAAGCAAAAAGACCAAATATTCCATGCTTTCTGAAATCAATTGTCAATTACTTTTTTTATAGACTAAACTACTTGAGAAAATAATCTGCAGATTAATCAATAATGAAATAATTGTTAGATGCAGCCCTACTTTGTTCAAATTGACATTTTTAGAGTGTTTCAGATGGCTTTGTTCAAAAGCAAACATAAAAAAATTCTTAATCAATAAATGTCTTTTGGATCTAATCCAAAACAAACCAGTGGAGAACAGACGTGGAAAACCAGTGTACAAATTATCAAAAAGATCCTGACCGACAGGGACCAAAGGACAGTCGAACAGATCTGAATAGACCAGAAAATCATGAGAACTAATATAAAATGCAGTAGACCTGAACAGAACCTAATGGAAATCGCAAACATTGATGCAGCCACATTTAAAAACCGTAGCAATCAAATTTGACACTCTTTCACCATAAACGCATTTCTCTCCTGTGATAATGATGCACCATATGAGCTGATAGTCCACATGGATTTATGGGGTATATTGGTGTACAGACATGAGACCAGACCTGATGCTAACAGTCCTGATAGACGCTGTGATTTGGACCCAGCCCTACGTGGGTCTCAGTTCAGGTCTCAGAGTGGACCCAGAAAAACCTATCAAATTATATTTGATGTGTAAATGCCTGTATTAATCACATTAATATCATTATTGGTGAAGCATAAGGCATCAATCACACCTATATTGTTCAGTGTTTTTGCTCATTTTTTTTGGTCTTTTAAATGCATAGTGACTTCCCACACAGACTGCTCACTGTGTCCACTCTGTGAAGACTTGTTTTTGCAGTCGTTACATTGTGGTGAAACTGTCATTAAATTTCACTTTGTGCACCTGTCTGCTCTCCTCCACAGGAACCCCTCCCTGAAGCAGCAGCTCTTCTCCTACGCCATCCTGGGCTTTGCCCTGTCTGAGGCTATGGGTCTCTTCTGTCTGATGGTGGCGTTCCTCATCCTGTTTGCCATGTAAACCTGGCAACACATCCACACCTCCTTCCCCTTCACTTACCCCCCTCTACCTCCTTCTCCCTGTCTTCTCCCTTTTCTCCCTTCTCCCTCCCTCCCTTCCTTCCATCCGGAGGGGGGTTTCCAGAACGGGAACTCTGAACGAGCTGTTAGGCCATTCCAATCAACGGAAGAAATATTAAAGGAAAAATATTTACATCTGAGGTTAGCAAACCTCCAATCCTACATTTTTATGTTCCTACACTTATTTTTGTTTTTCTGAAGTTTTATGTAAAACCTCACTTCGGTTGAAATAATCTGTCCAAAATAAATGGTTGGGATAACTAAAAGTCTGTAGTGTGTTCATCTTTATTATTGCTGAAAAATGGACTGCAACGTTGTCAGTACTGTAAAAATGCAACCAGTGGTAGTTTCAAACATCACTTAGGTTTTTTGCCGTTCTTGAAATGATCTCAACCCAATATGAACATCAGGAAATGGACAAACTGGCAATTAATCACTACAGAATTTAGTCCACCCATGTCATGTCACTGTTTGAAAGTAAAGTTAGAAGCCAGGAATAACTCGTAATGTCTTCTTGCAGAAATCAAGGTTCCCCACTTGGACATACTGTTAAAATTTTTGCAGTGTTGATGATCAAGACGACAGGACATGGCGATGTAGCAGCTCTCAGAATGAGTTCACCAGCAGTGGTGTGGATCACCAAATGTCCTGCTTAAATACTGTAAACTGTACACATGATATAGTTGAGATTTCCATGTGAGCACTTGAAATTAAAAGCAACGGTATCTAAATTCAGATGTCTTAAATGAGTTGAAACTACCACACTTGTTTTCAATCTTTGAGTCTGTTTACTACAGATGACCATTGAGTCAAGCTTTTCCTTCCTTCCACATGGAGCAGTTGTCTTCCATTTCTTTCAGTATGCAGTGAAAAAACAACTTGTATTGTCTTGAAACTTGATTGGCATTTCATTAGGGCTACAACTATTTTTGTTATTAAATCTTGATTTTATTAATCCCTTGATTTTCTTGGTTTACAGTTTTGTATGTGAAATGTCAGGAAGTGCATCACAATTTCTCAAGAGCCACAGGTGATGTCTTTAAGTTACTTGTTTTTCTGACCCATATTCCAAAACCTACAAATATTAATTTTTACAATGATAAAACAGACAAGCTGCAAATTCTCACGTATATGTTGGAAACTTGAATAAAAGGTATTTTTGCCCGAAAAATAATTTAGTAGATTTCTCAAATGTGTTCTGTTAACCGATTAATTTTCGAGTGGCTAATCTAATCGATTCACCTCAGAATTTATCACAGAACGATGAACATCTTGTCTGCAATAATTTAGACATTCATACTGTGAGGAAATGAATGGAAACAAATGGCTGCTTGAGAGTTAGAGCACATCCAACCATTCAAAAATGCGACAGGAGGCTTTGTATAGTACTCTTACCAATGTAAAGTGTGTCATTTTGTACAAACCCACAGAAACATGCAAAAACAAGTGTGGTATTATAGTGGTATATGTAAGTAAACTAAAGAGTTAATCAAATTACAGTATTATTATACCATATTATGTCCCTGCCATATTTACTGTAGTAATCACAGGTTAGGACTAAATATCATGCAGGTCTTTACAGACCTTGTGATGTAGTCATTGACTGGGTCTGGGTGTAACATGACTGGAAATCAAGAGTCAAGTTTGGACCCCAAAATGCCTCCATAAATAGGAGTGTCTGAGGTACTGATACAAAACAGGCTCTTAGAATACCTGCTGTTCATAAATTTACCACATAGTCGCCTTGTTCATAAGAGCCAGTCATGTTTTCTAATGCTTTGTAAACCCTGTAGACTGTTAACGTCACAATACTCTGTGTGGCTAGAACTTTATGATATGAAAAGGATTTAAATTGATTAACATTCATCAATTATCTTTCCATAAACTCGTTGGTTTAATACGTAAATACAGTATTTAATTGAATGTCGCCCTCTTTTGCAGCGGTACTTGCAACGTTTATTTTGAAGTTTCTCACCGGATATGCCGTGTTATATATTTCAGCGTAGTTTCACTGGTGAGAAAACAGACCCTGAAGTTGCGTTATACGAGCGGACTGACAGGGATGTGCTCGGTAAAAAATCAAATATTCTCTCACCATATTCCTTCTAACTGATAACAACCGGACGGTGTGTCGCTTCGTAAGCCGTAGCAGGGTGGACGGGCTCATTTTGCTGACGACTTCATACTTTTTGGAGGCCTGGGGAAAGACCCAGTTAAGCTAACGATAAATAGCCACCATGTCGTGGGAAGAAATGCCTTGTTTTCTGGCCTCGCCTCTGCGCCTCTCGCCTGCTCTCTGATCCCAGTGGACAACAAAACAGGTCGAGGTAACTTCGCACTCCGCTGTCAATGCAGCTTAGAGTTAGCATTATAAATTAGTCAACACCAGTGGTTTAACTCAGGCTTGTTAGCCGAGCCATGGCGGACAGCTTTGGAGAGGAGTCCAGCGGCGGTGCCCTTGGCTCAGGCGTTACCGGACAGGGCGGCGGAGCTCCGCTGCTGCCTACTTTGGCCAACTCTCTGCCGGGTGGACACTCGGTAGCCAGCGGTGCTCACTCCAGCTCAAATCCGGCCTCCCCTCCTCCCGCTGCGGCTGCGCATAGTGGCCTAACCGCTGTGGTGGCCCCTATATCCGCTGTCACTGCTACCCCAGCCGGGTTTGGGAACACATTCACCCCCGGCTCCTCGCCACCTGTCGTGGCCGTATCTCCGACCGTACACGCCTCCTCGCCTCTCCCCGGTGTTGGGTTAGGGGTCGGCGGGGTGGCAGGAGCAGGCCTCCTGTCCCAAATCCACGCCACTTCCTGGGACCCAACCCTCAGTACGGACTGGGACAACGAGAAGGCTTCCCAGCAGTGCATCCTGAGGATAAAGAGGTAATACAAATATTACCTTAACAGTAACAAAAAATGTGTCTGTGTTGTCTCAGTTGTGTGTATCCAGGAAAGCTGAGGCCTAAAATTAAATGGGGTGAGTAAAAATCGAAAGTAAAAGCTTACCATGAAGTTCCTGCTATTACTGGCATCCCTCAGAGACTCTACAAAGGACGGAAAATTCCAGGAAACTTCAGAATTTACTGTAATTTAGACAAATAAATTCAGACCACATGTTATTGTTGTTGTTAGGAGTACCTCTGTAATTCATTTAGACTACGCTGACAAAGCACATTTCCATTATTGTCATTTAGCCTAATTGTTGCCATGTCAGTGGTGGAAAGTAAGTACTTATTATCAAGTATAATTTTGAGGTACTTGTACTTTACTTGAGTATTTCCATTTGATGCTACTTTATTTTTACTTTTATACTTCCTACGCTACATTTCAGAGGGAAATATTGTACTTTCTACTCCACTACATTTATTTGACAGTTTTAGTTACTTTTCAGATGAAGATTTGACACAATGGACAATATCCATCCTTTTTTGGCTTTTGACGTCTTACAAAAAGCAGCGTCCACCAAATAGTGATTTTTCCCTCTAAACTTCTTACATGGTTTCATTTCAATAAATGTTAAAATCATCCAATATTTCAGCAAAAATCAAAGATTAGAGAAAAAGTCCAAAAACTGTTTGTGTATCAGAACTTTGTTTTTTCTTCTTTCCTCTCCCATTAATCATCTCATGACCTCTCAGATTTATCTGGTGACCCTTTGGAGGGGCCCGACCCCTAGATTGGGAACCACTGGACTAAACTAGCTAACTGTATATAAAGTAGTTGAAAGTAGCTCCACCTCCAGCAGCTACAACAGTAACATGCTGCTCTAACACTGATGCTTCAGTATTAATAATCTAATGATGTCATATATAATAATATATCAGTCAGAGGGACCAAACCACTACTTTTACTGCAATACTTTAACTACATCAAGCTCATAATACTTACATACTTTTACTTAAGTAGGATTTTTCATGCAGTATTTTTACATTGCTGTATTGATACTTTTACTTAAGTAAAGGATATGAGTACTTCTTCCACCACTGTGCCATGACAGAAATATTATTCCATACTGCTTCACAACGTTACCCATTATTCAGATGATCAGGCTGATTATTATCTTTTCCACAGTGTAACATAATTTCAAATGACATATGAAAACGTTTCTTGTGTTTCCAGAAATGGTTGCACAGTTACTTAAGATAATCCTCAGATTTCACTGTGGGACAGTTCTCATGGGAATTACTCTTTACCAATAGTTCCTATGAAAATTATTGACAGCAGGATTGTTTGTGGAAAAGTACATTGAGTTTTTCAAATGTAGTGGCCGTTTCAGGAACAGATATCTTAGGAGATCTGGACATAAGTCCAAAACTATTGGTATGGCGAGACACCACAAGAGGAAGGTGAAATAATATGTTTTTGTGATTTGTGTGAACTGACCCTTTTAAATCATTAATCTTTATTTTGATATCATTAGCTTAAGATATCATTTTTAAATGTTTCCCTTCTTTAACTGAAAAATCCAAAAAGTCAGTTGCTGTTGATTGTAAGATTCTCTCCATCTCTATGATCACTTTATCCTTTCAGGAACCTCATCTGTCTCCCTCCGTTTCTTTGTCTGTCTCTGCAGGGATATCATGTCCATCTACAAAGAGCCTCCACCAGGCATGTTTGTCGTCCCTGATCCTCAAGACATGACCAAGGTGAAATGCCAGGGGGGCTTCATTTATAACTGTTGCGTGAGCACATGCACTTCATACAAACGGATAACAAAAGATTATTATGTATCTACTGCCATCACTGCCATAAACATTCAGACCATCTCACGATTTGATACAGTTCCCATTCTTGATGTCTTCTATTTAATTCAGAATTGATTTTTGTTTCAAACCAATTCTTGATTCAATAAATAGAAAGGGGCAGTATATTTGGGCTCTTTCTCCAGTGCACTGTGTGCCATACCATTGACTGGTGTCCTTTGTCCACTGAACTGCAATATGAAACATAACTGACAGTTAAGCTAACTGGTCTTGATGAGGGTCAGTGTCTGACCAACAGAAAAAAGCAAACACAAGTGTGTGAGAGTAGGCAGCTTTTTAACACAATCACTTTATAAAACTGGAGAAAAGCGCAGTGGCACATATAAAGAAAATTTTGTAATACTGTGCATATTTCACCTAGACTGATTTTAAAGTCGTTTTTAGTTCATTTTTGTTTGTTTGTCTTTTGTTTTTGTTTTTGTTTTTTGTGCAAAATGGCTTCAGTGAAAACATGCTGCAATGTGCTGGAGAAGTGGCGGTGACTGCCACACACACTCTGCCTCACACATCATATCATCAACACCTGTACGCATATATCGACTGACATGTACTGTATGCTGCATTTTGGACTTAAATACAGTGTTTATTTTTTCAACATACAAGATATTGTGCTAAAAGACTGAGGCTTAAGCTACAGTACACGTCCCAGCCAGAAAGTCAGCATACTCACCAACTGATGATTCATTCATGCAGAAGACTTGGAAATACAGGAACAGCATTGTTCTCATATTACATTTTACAGCTAGTTATCTCTGGTTTCTGATGCAAAAAAACATGTACAATCAGACTGTTATTTTGTGCTAACATAGGAATGTTTGGCTGCTCTTATGTACTTGTTTATATTTTCATACAGTATTTATAAAAAGGCTCTTAGGATGAGTACTAACAGATGTGTTTGGCAAACATGACACTATCTTGGGTAACGTTAGCTGGGTTTCCAGTGAAGAGAAGGACAAAGCTGCTAACATTAGCCTAAACTCCATCTTTCACACCAGTGGGGAAACACTATTCACTGGATGTGCCAGTCATCATTGTGGCTTTTCTAATGTAACCTGTAAGCCCATAAAGTAATGTAGTTTATGATGTGCCCTTTGTAACACTGTGCTACTACTGTGGGTAATAAGCTAGTTAACCGGACATGCTAGCAATTGCAGCTTACATTAGAGCAGATGAACACACTTGTGTATTTGGTTTTGGAAAGAAAGAAAAGCCTCACACCTACAAACTTTTTACAGAGTTGCAATAAGACCTGTAATAGTAGTCTGCACACTGCCTCATCATATGGGGAAATCCAAATCCACACCTGCAGTGCCTAGTTACTGTTGCTAAGCTATCATTGGATAATCACTGTTCTGGGGTTTTAGTAAACTGTCAATTAAAAGATCATTCTAGTTAACTACAATTTGGGTCTTATTTTTATAACATTGTACTCACCAAGTTACACTAAATGCTGAGATCTGTGAACACAGCTCCATCATTATAAATAGATCAGACCAGGTCGGAACACAGGTCAGGTCATCACAACACAAGCATTCAGACGATCTGACAGGTTGGGAACAATCTTCCAGGCTAGTCAAACTTATTTGGAAGAGAAAATGAAGGCAAACGGTAAAACTATTGGTCAATCTGTTTGTTGTTAACATTCATCTCAGTTTACAAGCACACTTCTGGCTTCAACTTTGACTAAACTGACAACTAAATAGCAGCAATAACAATTATTTTCTCTTTTTATAAAAGAGAAGATGAACTGAAAATACAAACCGAAGATGAATTTGGCAAAATGACCTTAACTCAAGGCACACTTACTAGCTTTTTCCATTGCTCTGGTCCGCATCTTTATGTCTTTGTTGGTGGATGGAGTTTTGCTCACAGTTAGGTCATGTAACTGAGCTGTAGCAACTGGAAGATCTCCATCTGCTGACGAAGACTGTGAGCTGTAGATGAAAGCACTGGAAAAAGCTAGTAAGCGGACCTTGAGTTGAGATTATTTTGTCAAGTTTTCCGAGGTCAAGAACATTGATGCTGAAAAGATAAATTAAATTTGTCATGGACTTTTTGGAGAATCAGGGATCTGACAGATATTCTGGGCATGCTTGGGCAGTATCAAGATTTTTACCACCATGTGTCACACCGATTGCGTCAATGGGGGTTTCCAGTTTAACTAGAGTTAAAACCAGACTGGAAACTACCATTAACAAACAGGGAAGGAGTGAAGTTTTTAGGTCATGGGATGACTGAAACTTGACATCCTTCTCATTTGTACATTTTCTCCCTCACAGTGGGTTCTAATGTGGATGTTGCCCAGTGTTTTCTAGGTCAGATTTTCTGCACCATGGCATGTTTTCTTATGATCTCTCTTATCCATCCATTTGTTTCACCCTTCTTTCATCTCTCCCTTGTTTTTCCCCCCACACACCCTTTCAGTGTCTCTACCGTGCTTGACATACTTTTATTCCTTTATTTCCCTGCAGATCCATGCTCTGATCACAGGGCCGTTTGATACACCGTATGAGGGTGGATTCTTCCTCTTCCTGTTCCGCTGCCCCCCCGACTACCCCATCCATCCACCACGGGTCAAGCTCATCACCACTGGACACAACACTGTCCGCTTCAACCCCAACTTTTACCGCAACGGCAAGGTCTGCCTTAGCATCCTTGGGTGAGTGCTGGTTAATTCCAGGTTTTGTATTTGTATCATACTTAATTGTGGAAGCGACAAACAAACTCTGGCTGTACCAGAGTACGTGATGCTATAATATGTGTGTGTGTGTGTGTGTGTGTGTGTGTGTGTAGGACATGGACAGGCCCAGCATGGAGTCCAGCCCAGAGTATCTCATCTGTCCTCATCTCCATCCAGTCTCTGATGACAGAGAACCCCTATCACAATGAACCTGGCTTTGAGCAGGTACAGCTCTTTTTTGGTGGGCAAATCCTTATTTGCAATTGTTGATGGGAGGCTTGGCCCTGAGCGACACATTGTAGGATTTTAAAGTGATACTATGTAGAGAGGTACTCAACTGCCAGCAGAACTGAAGAACGCTTGGACAAAAAGAGAAATGTCTTGAGTTTGGTCATATATCATTTGTACTAATATGGGAAATTAAGTTTTGTTTAGTGGATTCCCCTTGACTATAATCAGCTGTGAAGTTTCAGGACTAATGTATGTATGAGCTGACCATTCACTTTCACTGTCACTATAAATTGCAGTATTGCAAATTTAATGCACTTTCATTAAAGTTACTAGATAAGGTTGTGGTCTGTGTGTGTGTCTCAGGAGCGCCACCCAGGGGACAGTAAGAACTACAATGAGTGTATCCGCCACGAAACCATGAGGGTGGCTGTGTGTGACATGCTGGAGGGCAAAGTTCCTTGTCCTGAAGCTTTGTGGTAAGACTAACCTCCTCCTTCTCCATCTGTCTCCAACATCTTTTTCTGTCTGTGCTTCTTTCTTGTCCTTCTCACCTCATCACTTGTCTCCTTCATTTCCTCACCCCTCTTCATCCTGCTTATCAACTGATGGATGTGTGCATATGTGTGTTTTTAGGAGTGTGATGGAAAAGTCCTTTCTCGAATATTATGATTTCTACGAGGGGGTCTGCAAAGAGAGACTGCATCTGCAGGGACAGAACATGCAGGTGACAATATTTATTTTTACTTATTTTAATAATTTTTCTATTGTCTATGTTTTACTTTACTTCCTTTGTCAATTAATCTTTGTATATGTTCAGTGAGAATGTAAGGAAAGTCTGTGAGATAAATAGTAATGATGCAAAGATTTGCCAATATATGTACTATACACTGTCTGTTTTGATACTATCACTGGGAGTCACTGACATGGGAGCAGAATGTACTTATCTCGGTTTCGTGCACACAGTTTGTTACGTTTTCTGTGGGGAAAATGCAGAAAAAACACAAAGTTTCTCATTTATTTTGAAAAATGTAAACATTGAGTGGTGACTTGTTAGTGAGGATAGTTTATAATTTTATTGATACTAGTACTCTTATCGATTCTTATCAGTCCAGTACTCAATCAATACTCTCAGTGATTTTTTTTTTTGTAACTTTGCAAAAAAAAAAAATTGTAGCTTTGCAAAAAAGGACAAAATTCAGAGCAGGATTTTCATTTATTTACAGCTCGGGGCACCCCGCTGCTCAAAAAACGTACATTCAACCCATCCCAGGTTAGAAACTACAAACCGGTTTCACTCTCTTCACACTCAGCCCTTCCTATCAAAAATACTTGAGCGCACAGTCTTTAACCAAATCTCTGAATTCCTTTCTGAGAACAACCTGTACGATCCAAATCAGTCTGGCTTTATGCGGGGGCACTCTACCGAGACTGCACTCCTGTCAGTAATGGAATCACTGGCTTAGCTAGAGCTGCTGGTCAGCCCTTAGCTCTATTGCTGCTAGATCTGTCAGCTGCCTTTGACACAGTTAACCACCAAATCCTCCTCACCATATTCACTGAGCTTGGTATCTCAGGACGGACCCTCCGCTGGTTCATGTCCTACATCAGAGGGAGATCTCTTAAAGTACTGTTATGTCTCTAGTCTAGGGGAAACCTGGACACAACATGCTTTGAGCCCCCGCTCTGCCCAATCCCAAGAATTGGTCAGCCCAACAATAATCAAAGTTCACAATGTAGCAGTTTACTTTCAAAAGCTTCGGAGTTGAGCAATGGCCAAAACAACAAACAAAAATCCACTAATCCCAACCCTATATTTCCCTGAAAAAAATAGTTGAAACCAAAAAACAAAGCTCTTACCTAATTCCTTATTGAAAACAAGAGAAAAATGGTTTACAAAAAGAAAGGGGTTTCTCACTCCTACTGACTGTGACTGGTACCTTGGTTCTAAATATTTACAGCGTACAATGATCTGCACATCTGATGGTAGGAAAGTTGCCTAACACACTTGGCTGACATCTTTAAGTCCAAAACCCACTGAAATCACTCAGATACACTCAACTAACACACAACTCTAGGGTTCAGCAGGAGGGCCTCCGTTGTTGGGAATGGGAGAGAGAGAGGACCATCTGCATTTACCAATCAGCCAACAGCTATCCCATCACTTGAGCCAATCAGGGAGCACCACCTGCATCTCATCTCACACACACACTGGATGCACACATAAAGAGAGGAGGAGAGAGAGAGTAGTTAATATAGGAGCAGAAACAAAAAAATGACCAAGGGTCATAACAGTATCTTTTGGGGGGAGAAGTGTCCAAACCCCACGGCTTATCCACAGGGGTTCCTCAAGGGTCAGTGCTCAGTCCCCTTCTCTTCTCAATATACACCACCTCACTTGTTACAATAATCCGCTCCCATGGTTTCTCATACAATTGCTATACAGTTGCTGCCCGCATCAAATTCAAAACCCTGACACTCGCTTACAAAACAGCAATTACAATAGCTCCCGCCTACCTGGACTCCCTCATCCAGGTCTACACTTCCTCCTGCTCACTAGGCTCTGCCGATGAAAGGCGCCTGGTACTACCACCACAACAGGGCTCTTAGTCACTAGCTAGACTCTTCTCTTCAGTGGTAGAACGAGTTACTTAACTCTGTTTGATCCACAGACTCCCTCTTGATCTTTAAGAAAAGACTAAAGACCCAGCTCTTTCACGAACACCTCTGCACTTGATGGACTGGAGGAAAAAAAAAAAGAAAATCTGCTTCTATGCATTGCCTCTATACTGCCTGTTGGCACCTACGTCCTGTGTTAGCCTAATGGCACTTACTTGCATTGTTCTCTCCTGACTAGATCCTTGCTTTTGTTGTATCGACTCTCAGATGTACATCGCTTTGGATAAAAGCATTTGCTAAATGAAATTGTAAATTGCATTCAAAAGTTTGGACACACTCTCATTCCAGGGAATGGGAAGTTGCCAGTTTTAAGATCAGTGTTTCCCCTATATCCATTTTCAAAATTGCACACAATGTCAGGGGGCTACTAACGATCTTGACTCGCACACTGTGTAAGCATGTTAATACCCTGCATTACCATGGAATTGTTTTGAGTCATCCTCCCTCTCCTCATTCTTCAAAGGACATCTACTTGTAAGATGTTCTAAGAGTAGCGTGGACCTGTTAAGGGATAGGGCAGTGCATTGATATTTCATTATCTGTTATGCACAGAATCAGTAGTCTGTATTGGGTTAATTTGACTGTAAATATTATAATCAGGATGCACCAAACTGAGGAATTTTGCATACAGCTCACCTCTCTATTTCTATGTCCCCTCCAACTCCCTCTACCCAGGACCCATTTGGCGAAAAGCGTGGTCGTTTCGACTACCAGGGCCTGCTGGCTCGCCTCAGCGCTACTCACAGGCGAATACGTGAGAAAAGCCTGGCGGAGGACAACCACAACGATGATGATTCAGACTCAGACACCAGCTCCTCGGGGACGGACCCTGACAGCCAGGGCAGCTCCCAGCCCTGACTCCCTGCACGGTGCTGGACTCAAACCCAGGCCAAGAACTAAAGACAAAGGGACCTTTTTTGTTTTGTTTGCAGTGGAGGAACAAAATCACAGAAGAGAATGTGATGCCTATGTTTCAGGGTTAAAGATTGGATACTAGCTTCTGTTGTATGGATGTTGCAGAGAGAGATTGAAAAGATGGTAGTGCTCTCTTGACAATGACCATACTGCATTGAAAATGAACACCATCCGCTAGTCAAATGCTGGCAAATTTGGCCTGTAGCGGTTTATTTGTGCTACTTTTGTAGCTAACCAGCTATCATTTTGATGTCCTCTGTGATTCTAAAACTGGAGGTGGCTGTCCAGATGCCTGATAGATTTTGACATCAACCAGCCATTTTTGCTTGAGGATCTAAAAGGTTAGTTTCATAGCTTGAACCCTCAAATGCACTGTAGGAATGGACACAAGCACATGAGGCAAAATTCTAAGGCAGTCATTCCACTTTGACCCACAAACCCAAACAGAAATCTAGTCTTTACAGCTCTATAAAACATTTTTTATACCCTTTCCTCATGGAAAGACTATCTGGTGGAGATCTGCTGACTTTGGCTCTTAAGTCAAGGCAGGCTTGGACCGGATGAATGGACCTTTTGCAGGGAGAGTCAGGGCTGAGTTGGCTGAACCAGTGGAAGATGATGGTGTTCATCAAAGCAGCACTCTGCAGGCTCTCCTTCAAAGTAGCCTGGTCTTCATTGAGTTGAGGAGGGGAAGTAACAAAAGACAAGCACTTTTGTAATGGACCTTTTACAGCAGAAGGTGGTTAGAGAAAGTGATAATTATCAGAGGCTTTGCAAGTCATGTGCCTTGTCTCCTCTGGCAGAGGTAAAGCCACGCCACGGCTCTTTCAGACTGGATCTCAGCTGCCTCCACACCCGGGCCGCATAAAACATCAGCAGCTCTAAATACAATGATTCATGTGTATTATAAAAAAGTTCTGCTTAGCTTTCAGTTCCAATAGTGCTGTTAAATTCACAGTAAATCTGTTTACCAGATAAGAAGCCGTTAGGAAAATGTCAGTTTCATTGACATCCAACCTTTATACTCTTTTTGTTCTGCTGTTTTCTCTTTGTTTTGCTGAAAGGAATGCTAATTCTCAGTGTGTAGGGTGCTTTGTTTATTTCACTTGTTCTTTAGGTTGTTGGCTCATGTGATTAACCAATCAAGACACAAATCAAACCATCCTGTGCTCTAGTTAGATCCACCTGGACTAATGGAGGCAAGACAAGAGGAAATTTCTACGTAACTGTCCATGTGTTCACACTGCAGGTACGTTAACTCTGTCACTCTATACTGCTGAAGGAGGGAAAAACCAAAGGCTTTGATTACATCAATACATAAGTACACTGAAGGCAAATCAAGCCTTTTAGCTGCCTTGGTTGTAGTTTATACATAATTTAACACTTTTTTGAAAATAAACATAAACCCCAACTGATAGCAGTCATTTCAAATGCATGCTTTTCACCACTGTGTCAGGCTTAACACAGATTTGGATTAAGTGGGAATCAGGCACTTAATAGCCAACCTTTCTCAGCTGACACTTTATTTTTGTCCATGCATGTGTGGCCAAGTTTCCCAACACGGCATAGGAAATGAACGCCAAACCTGTTTACAGAGTTGCTTGCAGTCTGAACACAGTCAGGGGTGTTCTCTAGACTTACCAAGGGACTTGCATGAAAAGAAGACAAGGAAGCAGAGTTTGCATTGGATAAATTCAGATTTTTTTAAGTCCATCTTAACACAATACTTACATGGAAAGAGTTGTTGGTTGCTGTAATCATTTCTCTCGTCTATACTGGCTGTGAAGTGATACTTTGTGTCAAAATCCATTCTAGAGTTCAGCTGAAGCTAATATGAGTTGGCTGAATTGAGCAGGTTTCTTCAGTGTGGTATCTTGTGTAGGTTTATTACCTGTATTTTGTCCCAGCAACCAACCAATGAGAATACTAGGATGCATCCTTTCACCACAGCTCAGCAAGTAAACATAAAGACTAAAGGTTGCTTTGGCTGATTCAGACTGCTGTTCAGCTGAACAGTGGAATGAGGACTGTAGATTTTATCTTATGTCTTACTGTGTAGTCATGTTAGGAAGGTATCACTGCATGGCCAGTAGGGAGAATAGGAATGATTACAGTGTCTAGTAACTCTTAAAGTTTAAAACGTGAGTATTGTATTGAGATGGACTTGCGAAAAGCAGAATCCATCTATAAATTCAAATATAGACCTTTTTCCCAAAGCTTTTCAACATAGCAAGAAGAGGTCCAACAAAGAAATGGCTGTTGGTTGTTTGTGTTTATTTTATGTCCCATCTGCCTCCCATTGTCCTCCAGTGTCTGCCTTTAGCTCTCTACAGCCATGTTGATGTTAAGAAGAGCAGTTTGCCTCTGACCTCTGGTCAGGTTAGACTCACTCTGCTGATGGTTAAAATGGGATTACTAATATAGGGCATTCCTTTTTATTTGTTTTATTATGTTATAGAATGGTTATGAAAAGCAGCTCCTAGCAGAATATATGTGATTGCCAAAATGTTGATTGCAACATGCTTCCTGAAGTGGAAGCAAAGAGATCATATCCCTGTTTGGTTGTGTTGTGTTGTGCTTAAAGCAGGATTCTTCTGTGGCTCTATAACGCCTGGATTACTGACAAAAGTGATCGTTTCCAGGTCTTGAAAATGTTGGTATTGTACAGAAGTTCTGGAAAAGTACAGAATAAAATGTTGTTCAGTCCTGATACATGTGACGAGACTTTTTTTGTTGTTGTTAATTAGAGTTCTTCATAGGTCCAAAATGTCAGACCTGATTAAAAGCAGACCTTTGGTAAGCCTACCTGAACCCAATGTGCATTTATTAATTTTCAAAACAGAAAAATATGATCCAAAGGTCACCCAAGGACAGTCAAATCTTATACAAATAGATCCAATTATAATTAATTCCAATCCAAAATGTGGTTGACCCTAACAGACCGTAATAAAGAGTACCAGTAGCAGCATGATGATCTGTCAATGAACTAGCAGCTGTGCAAGGAAAAGGACTGCAATATAATAAAAATGTTCTAAAAATAAATGTAAAATCCTTTTAAACTAACTCAAAAAGTCATTGATTTATATGCTTCAAAGGCTAACTCATAGAAATAATTGAGACCCGTTTTAACCTCCTAAACCAACAATAAAATATTCTGTAGCCAACTGTGTAATAGAAACAGAATATAACAATTCCCTAACCAATTTAATACTATAAATCAAATTCCCAAAAATGAGGAATTTAATAGCATTAATTTTTCACACACGCTATTGATTCCCTACAATATTTTCTCCTGTGATGATTTATGAGGGTACCATGGGATCTGAACTGACACTGAGTAAACTTGGATCCTTTTGAATCATGGTTCCCCAGAACTGAGTGGACCTGTGAAGACCTTTACTGTCAATGCAAAGGAGATAAGAAAAAAATGCTTAGAAAATATTTGGTTTGTTATTGTAATGGTTTAGATGTTTGTTTCATGTGTCAGTGGTAGATAACCTTTTCTAAAGAGTACACCACTGATTTAGTATTACACTCCTATACCATTGTCAGACTCATGATGGACAGTTTTTTAAAAAAAGGCTCAAAATCAATGAAACAGAACCAGACATATCAACTTTTTTTATTCTCTGTTGCCACAACCTGACCACCAACAGTTCAGTGACATCAGATGAGGCAGTTTATGAGGATTCACACAGCTGCCTCTGACAACATAAAAGACTTTATACAGCTTTTTTTACATGTGCAGTAGCACTCCCTAACACCTGGAAACACACGCTGATGTGTAAAATGAATGGAGTCCCCCCCCCCCCCCCCCCCCCCCCCCCCCAAGGTCTCAGTATGCTTAACAAAAACTAGTTTAAGCTAAGTGTCATTCAAATAAATTTGAAGTCAAGTGCTTCTACTTGTCTGCCTCAAAGGCATTTATGTCATTGCACTTGGTTTTTACACATGAAAAATCAAGGAAGTTGTGGGGCAGGGGGTTTCAGATGCTCATTTGAAGCATACTGATGCCTTTAGAATATGGACAAATACCCAGTGTCATATTTCAGCTTTCTAGAAAACTACACTGAGAATTGAAGGATAGTAATAACTTTTATGATTGATGTTGTTTGAAGGGTGCTTAAAGGGTTGGTTCAGATTTGTAAATTGGTTTGGGAGGGTTAGAAATGGTAGGACTCACTTGTTTGTTGATTAATTGTCAGAATCTGTATTTTTTGTTTTTCTGTTTGTAGTGTTTGTCAGTCAATAAAATTAAATAAATTAAATTAAACATTTAAAAAGCTTTTTTAAGGAAAACAGATAAACCTGTGAAAATTCGTTGTGAGGCCAAGGCAAGGGTAAGAGAGGCTAATATCAAAAGGGTGTGGGAAGTGTCTATAATGAAGGCCTGGGTATTGAATATCAATTTCTTTTTATAATACGGACCAAAATGTGTGTATAAATTGACAAGTGACATGTTCCTTCATTACCATGAAAACACACACTGTAGTTTATCTGGAGTCAATGTCACGTATGCTGTTAGGCTGAAATACTAGTTCACCAAATGTGTATTAATCTACTGCTGAAAATAGTCCCCAACAAATGCTCTATTTTCTCCTGTTTGAGTATGTTTGGTAAAAACTAGAGAGTCGCTGTTTAAGGAAATTAATGAGCCTTATTTTATTTTTTTTAGAAACATATTTGTGAGCATTTTTTTTTTATCTTTTTAGAATAAGGGTCTCTGGCACAACTTCACCTACTTCCAAGGTGCACGGAGAAGGGAAAGAAGTCTAGAGAGATGGGAACTCCAGCAACACTTGTATGAAGAACAACTTTATTAGGTGACTGATAAACTAATAAAGTTGTTCTTCATACTACAAGTGTTGCTGGAGTTCTCATCTCTCTGAAAATAAGAAAAACACAGAATAGCCAGCTGTCTTTTTTTTCTTATAATTATGTGTAACAAAATTTTAAAACTGAAATAGCTTAGGTTGAGTTTTAAAAAAACAGTGTGCACACATACAAATAGACAGGAGCATAGGAGACAAAGCACCAGCACAAAACAAAAAATCAAAACCTGTGCACTGTCAGCACTTGTGGTGAATTTATTAAATAGCTGAATCATTCTACAACTATGGGTACATTTAATGTCCATTGATGATAATTATAATTTTACTATTTTCTTCAAACATATATTTTATCTATAAGGGAAAGCATATTATAATATTACACAAACATTCTGTGTACACTATGTTTCATTTAGCTTGAAATTTCAGTTGAGTGGCTCTTGGTTTCAAAATAATGAATAAATACCATTAAAGTCAACATTATCTAATTTTTATTTATTTCAAAATTCTAAATACTAAAGAAAAATAGTACTTTCTAAATTGAGTTTCACATTTAAATGAAGTAAATGGTTTAGTTGATTGATGTCTGCAAAAGTTCTGTCAACTATGTTACTAACAGAACACGCCCCTGCAATTTAAAAAATTTTACTTGTCCCAAAACCATGTAACCAGCATCATTTTCCTCAGTGGCAGACATTTTGAACACATTGTAGTGAGTGTTCTCTCATTTTTTTTCAATATTTTATCTATAATCAGGCATATTTGACCGTCAACTATGTTAGGTACATTGTTATGGTTTACTAGTTTTTTCACACACACACTACAGCAATGTTTCGGTCAAGGCAATTGCTTGACCAAAATGTAGCTATATAATAAATTCATTATAGGTTCTGGCAGTGTGCAGGTGTCAATTTTTTTTGTTTTGACATTTATAAAAAACGCCAAATACCATGGTTCATAAGAAAGATATTTTAATCTATCAGTTGTATACAAACACAACAACTTGAGTCATTTTATTTTCAAATTGTCCATATTCTTGTACAAGTTATGTTACAAGTTACAGTATGTTACAACCCTCACCCTGAGTACATGTAGACGTTAGGCCTCATGCTAGAAGCACTCAAATGAAATTATTTTTTGTGGCATGTAAAAATGATTTAAGAGAACCAGTGGCATCTTGTGGTGTACTTAGAATTTTCTTTTAGGTACCAACAAAATTTACAGGTGATCCAGAACTATCGTACGAGTTATGCAGAGACTGTCTATGTATACAGGGCAAAAACACTTATTTGACCATTTTTGTGAAGAAAACCCACAAACAGAGCTGGACTAGTCATCTGCATCAATTATCCTACAGATGAAATCTCATGAACTTGCACCTCCTCGTGAACAGGTGACATTCATCAGGCTGAAACGAGAGATTTATGACAAGTTTGTGCAGTTAAAAGAATTTGTTGAATCCAATGTGGAATACTTGTATGAACAATCCTCACAGAATTAAGTCAGAGAAGAAGACGAAAATGTTCTTGCATAAGGCACAATTCACACTGACTAAACAATTACATGATAATCCAAAGACTTATATCCAAAACTCAAAATGCATATTTGTTAAATGTGTGATCTTGTACTGTCTTGTTGCAGCAGAAGTGTGAGTCTACGGACGCGATTCTTCCTCTTCCATCTGACACAGAGACACAGAGGAGTTAAACCTAATCAGATACTCAAACCCAAATGCAGGGTAGAGGGGTTCAGTGAATGTGGATTGAAAGGTGTGTAGGTGGTTCAGTGTGTCAGAGGAGACTCTGTAGAAGGACACAATGCCAGCAGGCCAGTCCAGATACACTGCCACTCTGTCAGGATCAGAGGTGGGAGTATTTATGGCTGTCATTCTGTTATTGTTAAAGGCAGAGTAACGGTCACGAGAGCAGCACAAACTCCAAGACCTGTCACTGAGCCCGAGGCAGCAGTCTGTAGCTTCTCCTCTCCTTCTGATTCCCCTGTAAGTCACTCCCACAGACACCCACCCTTTCCTCTCCACCTCCCAGTAGCAGCGGCCAGTCAGACCATTTGTGCACAGCAGCTGCTTCCAGTGGAGGAATCTCTCTGGGTGATGAGGGTAAGACTGCTCCTCTCTCACCAGAGTCACTGTTGTCTTGTCCTCAGACAGAGAGAGGTATCTGTGCGCTGTGTTTGGGTCCAGGGTGAGTTCACAAGCATCTGATGGGGAGAACAAGAAATTATTCAGATGCAGGTACTGATCTAACAGCATTTTTGTTTTTGTCACTTTTCCAAAAAATCTAACAAATGAGAACAAATACATAATTAATTCAAATTAATTTCATTTTTATCTGTATTTATCTTAATTCAATGCTCAGGCCTCACAAATGTTCCAGATTTTTTAAAAATTAGTTTGAAAAACTGAATGAGTAAGCTACATGTCTCATTTATGAGATGTGTGCAGACTTCTAATTTGTTTTTACAATTGTGAATTTTGATTGTTTTCATATAAAAATACTGGCAAAACAGACTCATACAATAATATTTGCTTCAGGAATTACGTAATCCTGCTGGCCTGGGAGCAAAAAGTTCCCCCCGGGAAAGCTGGAGAAGGTTGATGGGGTAACAAAAGTCATATTTGCTGCTCACGTCACGTTTGGTAGGGACTGTAATTTGAAACTAGTAACCAAAGAACATATGTCAGCTATCAGATATTGTATAAAGGTAACAGGACAACATTGGGACATAGTTCCCAAAAACCTGAGCTGGATGTGTACCGTGGATACAGAAGTTAAGGAGACAAAGTGTGACTGACAGACACCTGTCAGCACCAGAGAAGGTCTGACTGCAGATATCAGGCCAGGTAGGCCTATGCTGTTAAACAATTTATTCCAGTTTGTCAAAAATAGTGGCTTTTTTTACAATATCTTGATTGAAAGTATGACATGAATACTTAACAGTATCATAGCACAGTAAGAATGTTTTCCTCTGAGAGCCCTCCCATGTTCATCTTATCTCTCTCCTTACCGTCCTCTCCCTCATCTGAAAGTCTTCAAAGAACAATACAGCTAATGGCAATATTAATTATATTACAAGCAATAAGACAATGAATGTAAAATAATAAAAATAAAAATACCTATACTTGCGTTCACATACATATATATGCAAGATAAATACAAATCCTAAATGAACCAAACAAATACAAAAATAAATTTTAAAAAAGTGACTTTTATTTCAGGAAAATTACCTGGCTATTTTCATATTATAAAAAATACTAAAAAGCTATTTCAGAAATGGAATTAAAAGGAATGTAAAAATACCCAGACAGACAGTGCATTTTTAGAACTTAAGTAGAAGACAGAGCCTGTTGTACTTATACACTGTAAACTTTGAATTCGAACCAATCATTACAGATTGAATATTTTATTTCTTCCCACATTCGTATTTCAAATAAAAAGTGACGGCCCTAACAGACAGTCCTGCTTCCCAAAGGTATCGTACAAGGGCCAAATAGATACAAAGTCATGCAAAACTTTATGTTACGTTATGATTGTTTTTTCTACATTCATGAATCAAAGTGAATACACACTTACACTTCCTCAGTCCAGATTTCAACCAGCGCATTCCAGCATGGTCGACACTAGAGGAATACACAAAATCAGACTATTATATTTTCTTTTTACAAGCAATATCACTCATAATCCTGAAATATGAAACAGTCTGAGATTCTAGCCTTCTACCAGCCATTATGCTCTACATACATAAGTGGAGCAACCGCAGGGGCAGAGGAGGCAGCCACCTCACGGTCAACGCTCAGTAGGGGCCCCACTGGGGACAAAGCACAGGTACAGCAGAAATAGTAACTAACTCTCTTAACTTTTTCTATTCATTCTCTATGATAGTTCTTATTACTACGAATGTAATCCCCCCTCTGACCACAATGTGGGTTTCAATGGCAGAGTGGTGCTGTCCGTATTTCTGCTTGTTGACTCCACAGAGAGTGAAGACTGCAAAATCAGTGATTCAAAGTTTATGATTAACTTTGCTGAAAACATTAGCCAAAATGAAACTCGCAAGACAAAGTTTCAGCCGTCTGAAGTTCAGTAAGAGCCATTTGCATTTGTGCATGGATGAGGCCAAACTATCAACCTCACTTTTCTGTGTGTTAAACGGGACATAAATATGACAAAGTGGTTGGCAGGTTTGACATATAAAAGAGGAAGGTGAAGTTTTATAAAGGGTCTGTGATATGCACAAAGTTTGTTAACCTTTGTGGATTATATTGTTCTATGGAGGATGGTGGAATACACAAATGGACTACACCAAATTATAGACTGAGCAGAGACAGCAATTGGTTGGTGAAACATCCATAATTAGTCTTTATTAAGTTAAGTTTTGGTTATGAAGAAATCAGTCAGAATGTTAGATTAATCTGTTGTTTATCTCCATACTTACCGCATCTCAGCACCTGTCTGTGTCACTGCCTGTGGTGTTGTTGACTATCTACTTTGTATTTGAATAGGCCTTGTAGTGTTGTAGACTGCTGTGTCTATTTTATGTTTATGTTATTCCCATGTAAGAAGGACATGATACTGAGACAGTGCACCTGGCCTGTCACTGTCTATCGGCGGTGGTGCTGAACCGTTCCTTACTTGATGCACATAGAGCACTGTGTGCTGTTCTCTGTGCTGAAACATTTGAACATGGCTGGCAACCTCTTTCCTTTTTTATTCTTTAGAACAAGCTTGTCTGATAACGTGGCCTCACTGTATGTTTTCTTAAACATACCATAGGCTTGCTTGGCTCAATAACTGACAATATGTGATTATGGATAGGATAGGAGAGGGTATATCAGCTATTTTACAGTTGTGAATTTTAAGATGACTTTATCAGAAGGGCCCCTTGAGAATGTTCTGCCCCCTGCTGTACTGAGAATCTAGCTCCACCCCTGTCTACATACCAGAGAGTGTCCAGTGTCCACTGTGGATCATCCAGACCAGCAGAGAGCAGTGTCACCCCAGACTCTCCTAGATGATTATAGCTCAGATCCAGCTCTCTCAGATGGGAGGGGTTGGAGCTCAGAGCTGAGGCCAGAGAAGCACAGCTTTCCTCAGTGACCAGACAGCCTGATAACCTACACGCACACACGAGAGAGAGAGACACACACAAAAAAGCTGGGGATGTTTTAGAAAAACCAATTGCAGCTGTTGTACCCATAATCGTCTCTCTGCTGTTATGTGGTCAGATTGACAGTTTTTGAATAAGCTTGCGTCAAAATCTTCAAAACTGTCTTTTGGTAATTTAGGTCTCAACACTGGAGACAGCAAGGACGATTTAAATGGTTACCTGTTAATCAAAACAATTATTCCTGACCTGAGAATTCTCAGTCTAAAGTGTGGACACGCCAGTCCAGAGGAGAGCAGTTTCACTCCTGAATGCTGCAGGTCATTGTTACTGAGATCCAGCTCTCTCAGACGGGAGGACTGCAAGCTGAGAACTGAGGTCAGAGCTTCACAGCTTCTCTCTGACAGGTTACACATATTCAACCTGAAGAATTTGAATGAAAAAGCAAATTTGACAATAAGTTAGACTAAATACAGAATTTGAGAAGAGTG